>NW_022680960.1:0-53201 GCF_009764315.1 Trachypithecus francoisi | reverse complement strand
TTACTCACCCATGTTTCAGAGATGTCTGACCACACTGCAGGGACACCTGCCTTGGTCCTTCACCTTTAGTGGCAAGCCCTGCTTTTCTTGGGGAGGGGCAAGCACCCCAACCCCTTCTCTCCATGTCTCTACCCCTTCTCTGCTTTTCTGGGGGAGGGGCAAGCACCCTGACCCATTCTCTCTCTGTCTCTACCCCTTCTCTGCTTTTCTGGGGGAGGGGCAAGCACCCCGACCCCTTCTCTGCCTGTCTCTACCCATTCTCTGCTTTTCTGGGGCAGGGGCAAGAACCCCGACCTCTTATTTTTGTGCTCTGGTCTCTTGTATTTGCACCCCAACCTCTTATATTTATGCCCCAATAGCTTAGTTCCACCCCCTGACCGCTTTCCCGCTTTTCTGGAAGGCAAGAACCCCTGAACTCCTTCTCTCTGTGTCTCTACTCTCTCTTTTCTCTGGACTTGCCTCCTTCACTATCGGCAACCTTCCACCCTCCACTCCTCCTTCTTCTCCCTTAGCCTGTGTTCTCAAGAATTTAAAATCTCTTCAACTCACACCTGACCTAAAACCTAAATGCCTTATTCTACAATGCCGCTTAACCCCAATACAAACTCAACAGTAGTTCCAAATAGCCAGAAAATAGCACTTTTGATTTTTCCATCCTACAAGATCTAAATAATTCTTGTCATAAAATGGGCAAACGGTCTGAGGTGCCTGATGTCCAGGCATTCTTTTACACATTGGTCCCTCCGTAGTCTCTGTTCCCAATGCAACTTGTCCCAAATCTTCCTTTTTTTCCTCCCTCCTGTCACCTCAGTCCCAACCCCAAGTGTCGCAGAGTCTTTATAATCTTCCTTTTCTACAGACCCATCTAACCTATCCCCTCCTTGCCAGGCCAAGCTAGGTCCCACTTTTTCCTCAGCCTCCGCCCCCCCACCCTGTAATCCTTTATTACTTCACCTCTTCATACCCTGTCTGGCTTACAGTTTTGTTCCTCGACTAGCCCTCCCCAACCTGCCTAGAAATTTCCTCTTAAAAAAGTGGATAGAGCTAAAGACATAGTTAAGGTTAATGCTCCTTTTTATCTGACCCCTCCTAAATCAGTTAGCATTTAGGCTCTTTTTCATCAAATATAAAAAACTTAGCCCAGTTCATGGCCTGTTTAGCAGCAACCCTGAGACACTTTTCAGCCCTAGACCCTGAAAAGTCAGAAGGCCGACTTATTCTCAATATGCATTTTATTTTATTAACCAATCTGCTCCCGACATTAAATGAAACTCCAAAAATTAAATTCTGGCCCTCAAACCCCATAACAGGACTTAATGAACCTCGCCTTCAAGGTGTACAGTAATAGAGTAGACACAGTCAAGTAGCAACTTATTTCTGAGTTGCAATTCCTTGCCCTCACTATGAGACAAATCCCAGCCACATCTCCAGCACACAACTCCAAATGCCTGAACCACAGCTGCCAGGGGTTCCTCCAGAACCTCCTCCCCAAGAAGCTTGCTACAAGTGCTGGAAATCTGGCCACTGGGCCAAGGAATGCCCGCAGCCCTGGATTCCTCCTAAGCTGTGTCCCATCTGTGTGGGACCCCACTAGAAATTGGACTGTACAACTCATCTGTGGGGGACCCCACTAGAAATTGGACTGTACAACTCATCTGGCAGCCCCTCCCAGAGCCACTGGAGCTCTGGCCCAAGGCTCTCTGACTGACTCCTTCCCAGATCTTCTCAGCTTAGCGGCTGAAGACTGACACTGCTCCATTGCCTCGGAAGCCTCCTGGACCACCACAAATGCTTTGGGTTACTCTTACAGTGGAGGGTTTGTCCTCTTCTTAATCAATGTGGAGGCTACTCTCTCCACATTACTGTCTTTTCAAGGGCCTGTTTCCCTTGCCTCCATAACTGTTGTGGGTATTGATGGCCAGACTTCTAAACCTCTTAAAATTCCCCAACTCTGGTGCCAATTTGGACAACGTTCTTTTATGCATTCCTTTTTAGTTATCCCCACCTGCCCAGCTCCCTTATTAGGTCAAGACATTTTAACTAAATTATCTGCTTCCCTGACTATTCCTAGGCTACAGCCACACCTCATTGCTGCCTTTTCCCCTAGTTCAAGGCCTCCTTCACATCCTCCCCTCGTATCTCCCCAGCTGAACCCACAAGTATAGGACACCTCTACTCCCTCCTTGGTGACTGATCCTGCACCCTTTACCATCTCATTAAAACCTAATCACCCTTACCCCACTCAATGCCAATATCCCATCCCGCAGTACACTTTAAAAGGATGAAAGCCTGATACCACTCACCTCTTACAGATCAACTTTTAAAGCCTGTAAACTCCCCTTACAATTCCCCCATTTTACCTGTTCTAAAACCAGACAAGGCTTACAGGTTAGTTCAAGATCTGTACCTTATCAACCAAATTGTCTTGCCTATCCACCCATAGCGCCAAACCCATATATTCTCCTATCCTCAATATCTCCCTCCACAACCCAGTATTCTGTTCTGGATCTCAAACATACTTTTGTTACTATTCCTTTACACCCTTCATCCCAGCCTCTCTTCGCTTTTACTTGGACTGATCCTGACACCCATCAGGCTCAGCAAATTACCTAGGCTGTACTGCTGCAAGGCCTCAGGGACAGCTGCCATTACTTCAGTCAAGCCCAAATTTCTTCCTCATCTGTTACGTATCTTGGCATAATTCTCATAAATATACACTTACTCTCCCTGCTGATCATGTCTGGATAATCTCCCAAACCCCAATCCCTTCTACAAAACAACTCCTTTCCTTCCTAGGCATGGTTAGTGCAATCAGAATCATTACACAAGAGCTGGGACCATGTTCTGTAGCCTTTCTGTCCAAACAACTTGACCTTACTGTTTTAGCCTAGCCCTCATGTCTGTGAGCAGTGGCTGCCACTACTTTAATACTGTTAGAGGCCCTAAAAATCACAAACTATGCTCACCTCACTCTCTACAGTTCTCACAACTTCCAAAATCTATTTTCTTCCCCCAACCATCGCTCAGGAGAATGTTTATGCTGATAAATTAGCTAAAAAAGCAGCTAGCATTCCAACTTCCAAAACTACCTCAAGGTAGCTTTCCTCCTTCACATCAGCCACTCCCACCTACTCCCCCGCTGAAACTTCCACCTATCAATCTCTTCACACACAAAGCAAATGGTTCTTAGACCAAGGAAAATATCTCCTTCCAGCCTTACAGGCCCATTCTATTCTATTGTCATTTCATAACCTCTTCCACATAGGTTACAAGCCGCTAGCCTGCCTCTTAGAACCTCTCATTTGCTTTCCATCCTAGAAATCTATCCTCAAGGAGAACACTTCTCAGTGTTCCATCTGCTATTCTACTAACCCTCAGGGATTGTTCAGGCCCCCTCCCTTTCCTACACATGAAGCTCAGGGATTTGCCCCTGCTCAGTACTGGCAAACTGACTTTACTCACATGTCAGAAAACTAAAATACCTCTCAGTGTAGGTAAACACTTTCACTAGATAAGTAGAGGCCTTTCCAACAGGATCTGAGAAGGCCACCATGCTCATTTCTTCCCTTCTGTCAGTTGTAATTCCTTCGTTTGGCCTTCCTACCTCTATACAGTCTGATAACGGACCAGCCTTTAATAGTCAAATGACCCAAGCAGTTTCTCAGGCTCTTAATATTCAGTGAAACCTTTATATCCTTTACTGTCCTCAAACTTCAGGAAAGATAGAATGGACTAATGGTCTTTTAAAAACATACCTCATGAAGCTCAGTCACCAATTTAAAAAGGACTAGACAATACTTTTACCACGTTCCTTTCTCAGAATTCAGGCCTGTCCTCAGAATGCTACAGGTTACAGCCCATTTGAGCTCCTGTGTGGATACTCCATTTTATTAAGCCCCAGTCTCATTCCAGACACCAGAAAAACTTGAACTGCACCCCAAAAACTTAGAGCCTAAAAACTCACCAACTAAGCAAGTAATTATGCTGAACCCCCTTAGGCTTTCTCTAATTAGATGTCCTAGGTCTTCCCAATTCTTAGTACTTTAATACCTGTTTTTCTCCTTCTCTTACCTAGTGTCTTCCATTTAGTTTTTCAATTCATACAAAACTGCATCCAGGCCATCACCAATCATTCTATATGACAAATGTTTCTTCTAATGACCCCACACTATCACCCCTTACCACAAAGTCTTCCTTCAGCTTAATCTCTCCCACTCTAGGTTCCCACACCGCCCCAATCCTGCTTGAAACAGCCCTAAGAAACATCACCCTTTCTCTCTTCATACCACCCCACAAAAATTTTCACCACCCCAACACTTCAACACTATTTTATTTTATTTTTCTTATTAATATAAGAAGACAGGAATGTCAGGCCTCTGAGCCCAAGCCAAGCCATCACATCCCCTGTGACTTGCATGCATGTATACGCCCAGATGGCCTGCAGTTACTGAAGAATCACAAAAGAAGTGCAAATGCCCTGCTTCGCCTTAACTGATGACATTCCACCACAAAAGAAGTGAAAATGGCCAGTCCTTACCTTAAGCGATGATATCTTGTGAAATTCCCTTTCCTGGCTCATCCTGGCTCAAAAAGCTCCCCCACTGAGCACCTTGTGATCCCCACTCCAGCCTGCCAGAGAACAACCCCCCTTTCACTGTAATTTTCCTTTACCTACCCAAATCCTATAAAATGGCCCCACCCTTATCTCCTTTCACTGACTCTTTTCGAACTCAGCCCACCTGCACCCAGGTGATTAAAAAGCATTATTACTCACACAAAACCGGTTTGGTGATCTCTTCACATGGGTGCACATGACAGTGTCCTGTGCAGGGGTGGAACAGAAAGTGTGTCTCTCTTAAGAGTGTAATAGGAAGTGTGTCATAAACAGGGAAAACACAGAAAGTGTGTCTTGAATGGGGAAAGAGCAGGAAGTGTGGCTGTGTCATGAAAGTACCAGGAAGAGTTACATTCACAGGATAGAAACATAAAATGTGTATCAGACAGGGCTGACATAGAAAATGTGTCATGGAAAGGAGAGACACAGGATGTATGTACTGCACAGGGGAGGAACAGAATATGTGTGCTGCATAGCGGAGAATCAGGAAGTGTGTACTGCACAAAAGAGGAACATAAAGTGTGTGCTGCTTGGCGGAGAAACAGAAAGTGTGTACTGCAGAGGGGAGGAACAGAAAGTGAGTACTGCATAGAGGAGATACAAAAAGTGTTTCATTCACAGAGCTGAAAGAAGAAGTGTGTCCTTCACAGAAGAAAAACAGAAAGTGTGTCCTGCAAAGGGAAGGAGCAGAAAGTGTGTACTGCACAGGGGAGGAACAGAAAGTGTGTGCTGCATAGGGGAGAAAGAGGAAGTGTGTGCTGCACAGTGGAGGAGCAGACAGTGGGTGCTGCATGGGGGGACACAGAAAGTGTGTCATTCAGAGAACTGAAAGAAGAAATGTGTCCTTCATAGAACAAAAACAGGAAGTGTGTCCTGCACTCGGGAGGAACAGAAAGTATGTCTGTCTCAGGGGAGTAACAGGAAGTGTGTCCAGCACAGGAGAGACACAGGAGGTACATCTAACTCTGAAGAGTAACAAGAAGTGTGTTCCGCACAGAACAGGAACAGAAAGTGTGTGCTGCACAGGATAGGAACAGGAAGTGTGTCGTGTAAAGGGAAGATAAGGAAGTGTGTCTTTCACAGGGGAGGAACAGAAAGTTTATCTTTCACAATGGAGACACAGGAAGTATGTCCTGCACAGAGCAGCAACAAGAATTGTGTCCCTCCCTAGAAAAGTAACAAAAAGTGTGTCCTTCACAGGAAAGACACAGGAAATGTGTCCTGCACAGGGGAGGAACAAGAAGTGTGTCTGTCTCAGGAGATTAACAAGAGTTCTCTCTTGCACTGGCAAGGAACAAAAAGTGATTGCTCCTCAGGGGAGGAACAGGAAGTGTGTCCTGCAAAGGGAGACATAGGAAGTGTATCCTGCACAGGGGAGGAAAAGGAAGTGTGTCTCTCAGAAAAATAATAGGAAGTGTGCTATGCACAGAGAGACACCAGAGGTGTGTCCTGCAAAGGGTCCACACAGTATGTGTGTCCTCTCCAGGAGAGGAACAGGAAATGTGTACTGCACAAAGGATAAACAGAAAGTGTGCCCTTCAGAGGGGAGACACAGGAAACGTCCTGCACAGGGGAGGAACAGAAAGTGTATCCTTCACAGGGGAGACACAGGAAATGTGTTCTGCACAGAGAAGAAACAGGAAGTATGCCCTTCACAGAAGTAAAACAGTAAGCATGGTCTTCACAGAAGAGAAATGAAAGTGAAACCTGCACAGGAGAGGAATAGAAACTGTGTCCTTCACAGGTGAGACACAGGAAGTCTGTCCTGCACAGAGCAGGACCAAGAAGTGTGTCTTTCTCTGGAGAGTAACAGGAAGTGTGTCCTTCACAGGAAAGACACAGGAAGTGTGCCTTGCACAGGGGAAGAACAGGAAGTGTTTCTGTCTCAGAAGAGTAACAAGAAGTCTGTCCTACACAGGGAAAGAACAGAAAGTGTATATTCCACAGCGGAGGAAAGGAAGTGTGTCCTGAAGGGGAGACACAGAATGTGTGTTCTGCGCAGGGCAGGAACCAGAGTGTGTCTTGTATGGAGGATAAACAGGAAGTTTCTCCTGTACATGGGAGTCACAAGAAGTGTGTCATGTCCAGAAAAGAAACAAGAAGTGTTGCTGCATGGGGGAGAAAGAGGAGATGTGTTTTTTATAAAGAGAAACAGAAAATGTGTTTTGTACAGGGGAGGAACAGAAAGTGTGTCCTGCACAGGGGAGGAATAGGAAGTGTGTCTCTTTTAGAAGATGAGAGGAAGTGTGTCCTTCACAGGGGAGACACAGGAAGTGTGTTCTGCACTGGGGAGGAACAAAAAGTTTGTCTTTTACAGGGGAGAAATAGAAAGTTTCCCATGTTGTTCTAAAACTCCTGAACTCAAGGAATTCTCTCACCTTGGCCTCCCCAACTGCAGGAATTACGGAAGTAAGCCACTGTGCCTGGCCCTCAGATAATTTCTTTATGGCCAGTTTTTACATGAAAAGGTGAGTGGAGGGAATTAGCGTCATATTTTTAGGTTTTATGCCTGGCTTTGGGGAAAAAGGTGTCTGTTTCTGGGACTACAGTGCCTTGGATGAGAATGGGACCAATATACTCAATATGGTGAGTGTTGTGATGTCTGATCATCCTCACTGCTACACTCACATCAGCGACATGACAGTTTACAAATGCAACGTCAACATCAGGTAGTTATCCCATATGGTCGAAAAAGAGGAGGCAGGAATAATCCACCCCTTGTTTAGCATATCACCAAGAAATGACCATAAAAATGGGCAACCAACAGCCCTCGGGGCTGCTCTATGGAGTAGCCATTCTTTTGATCCTTTACTTTCCTAATAAACTTTCTTTCACTTTACTCTATGGACTTGCCCCGAATTATTTCTTGTGCCAGATGTAAGAGCCCTCTCTTGGTGTGTGTTTCCTGGACCCCATTCCTATAAAAATATTTGTTCAAAATAAATCTCTTCAAACATTTTACACAGTTTTACTCTTTTCATTGACATTCTTATGAGTCAGGAGAAGAAAATAATGGTATTTTTGGGAAGACAGAAAAAATCTGTACCTCATAGAACAAAGGGATTTATTTTCTCTCTAGCCCTGGGCGTGTTGGCTTTTTAAGTACAGCTACACAAGTGCTTCTGTGCTCTCTCTCTCTCTCTCTCTCTCCTTTCTATCTCTCTCTGTCTCTCTCATACACCTCCCCCCACTTCCTTTCCCTACCTTCTTTTTTCCCTCTCTTTTCTCTACCTGTCTTCCTACCTTGTCTCTCCTTCCTTTCTTTCCTCTCTCTCTTCTCCTTGAGATTCCTAGGTATCACCAGGGTGGCTTATATATGCCCTAGGCTGTGATACCTATTTGGGCTGTTGAAGGAGTGAAGGACATGCCTTCTCAATATATGCTGGATTGGTATCTTGCCTATTTAGAGTTGAAAACACTGGAGAAATTGTAGTTTCAGAAAAGGCTAGTCGACCTCTCTCTTCCTGCAGGCAGCAAGCCATAAAGATTCCTCTGGGAAGGGCTCCTCCCCATACCAGGGTGAGAAGAAAGCTCTCATCACCAGAGACTGGGCTTTGGGATCTGCAGTGAACCTCAAAAATGCACTTCCTACTAGTTTAACCCCTGCTATATATTGCCTTGTGACTTTCCCAGAAATTCAGTTCCTAGCCAGATTCTCTTTGTTTTTCATTTCATCTCAAATTTGTCATTCTTTGTCCAAAGAGTATAAAAGCATCTTGGTTTGGTCACCTCTTTGAACATCACTCTTGGGAAGATCCCCATGGCCCATGGAAAATTAACAAAATCTGTATGTTTTCCTTTTTTAATCTGCCTAGCATCAACTTGGTTTCTAGTTGCAGCTACAAAGCTCACTAAGAGCTAAAGGGGATTGAAGGGGACCTCTGGTTCCCCCTCCTCCATGCCACGCACACAAGGGAGCTGACCCACTGACCCCCCGGACGCCTCATGGACAGCTCAGTGGGACAGGAGCTCCGGAGGTCATAGGGGTGTTTATGCAGACCCCAGTGTGGCTTCCTAGGAGGAACAGGATTCAGCAGATCAAAGTTTCCCAGCATTTGTGATAGTCTGAATTCAGCAGGATGGAAGGTAAACAAAGACTCTCAACCCCAGGAGTCATGAGCATTCATGGGGGAGGAATGGAGAAGAGAGTGTTGAGTCTCTGAAGAGGGGACAGTGGAAAGCAGGTCTAAGCAGAAATTACTGGCATCTTCACTTCATATCTGTGCCTTTTCCCTCTGCTGTCTCCTGAATTACATTTGGTTTTCCACAAAAGAAAAAAAAATTACAACGGTTCTTCTGCCTTTGGTCACTATGCATGGGAATGTTCACATTTCTTCTTTTCTTCTCCCTCTGCTTTTTTACCTCCCTCTCCTCCTCCCCTTCCTCCTCTTCCTCCTCCTTGTCCTTCTTGTCCTTCTTGTCCTCCTCTTCTCCCTCCTTCTCTTCTCCCTCCTCCTCCTCCTCATCCTTCTTCTTCTTAACACAGGGTCTCACTCTGTCACCCAGGCTGGACAGTCACAGCTCACTGCAGCTTTAACCTCCTGGGCTCAAGCAATCCTCCCACCTCAGCCTCCCAAGTAGCTGGCACTACAGATATATGCCTCTACGCCCAGCTAATTTTTATATTTTTTTTGTATAGATAAGACCTTGCTATGTTGCCCAGGCTGTTCTTGAATTCCTGGCCCTAAGTGATCCTTTTGCCTCAGCCTCCTGAAGTGCTAAGATTATAGGCATGAGCCGCCACACCTGGCAATGATGCCACACCTGGCAAGAATTCTAAGAGCCTGTGGACAAGCTCTAAGAAGAAATCGTTTTTCTTCTCTTGCCCAAAGTGCCAAATATCCCTTTTCCCAGGACTTATGTTTCCATCCTTAGCATTAATGGTTTCTACACTATGAGAGGTGAGGTTGTTTTCTCCCAACCATATGGGAATACACTTTAGGACTTTTCATAGTGTAAACTCCAATGGGATTTTCCAAGTAAGAAAAAATTGTTAATCTCAGATTTTAGTTTTGTTGCTAAACTTTTTCAGGTTTCTGTGGGGTGGTAAGGTAGGAGAAATGTCTCTTTTTCCCCTGTAATTTTTGAAACTGCCTTTTCTTCTTTTTAAGGATGAGTGTTCACAAATTGTAAAAACTTCCATGAAGCATGAACAAGGTGAGTCACGGCCTCATGAGTCTGTAGAGTTGACAGCGTTGACTGAAGTGATCAGAGGGAGGGTAAGAGCACCTGTCTTCATCCCTTACTGCTCCATTCTGAAAGTTCCATTTTATTTTCCAAAAATGTACTCCATAATTCACTGCTCCCTTCTCCATTGGAGCCTTGCAGTGTTGAAACATAATTTAATATTTTTGTCACTGTGGTATAAAAAAAGAACAGACAAGTCTGTCAGTTTGTAAGGACACTATACTTTTTACTCTTTCCAATGCAACTTGGGAGACTGTCATCTGGATTAGGATGTGTGCAAATTTTTTTTTCATCTCTTAGTGGGGTTACGGACCTTGGGATCCTGTAAACACACACACACAGTCTCACACCCACTTACACACAGTCACACACATACACACACACAGTCAGACACATACCACACACAATGTTTTTTCTGCAAGAGACATTTTTCTGTTTTATTATTCTTTTATTTCTTGTTTTAAATTTTACTTCTATTTTCCCACCAGAAATAGTGACTTCAAAGCCATAGGTTAACACTTAAAAAAAAAGATTGTAGAGAATCGTGCAAATTTGATTCATTTCTTTTTCTTTCAATCTTCCAAAGTGGATGTGGAAGGGTATAACATAAATTTGAAGAACTAAACTTTTCATCAAAACCTGTGGTGTTAGGGTGTAGGTTTTTATTTTATTTTGTTATTTTCCTGAAAAGAGTTAAAGGAAATAGTTTTTTTTTCTGGGAAGTGTGAAGTTTCTGTGAGTGTTTTGTGGGGTTAGAGATTGAAAAAATCAGGAAGGGAACAGATATTTGGTGTGATTAGCAGGTTTGATTGAATGGAACCAGTTTTGAAGTCTAATTGAAGACATTTGACATTAAAACACTAAGATTATGTTTTTGCTGCACAAAATAAAATAAAAAATGAGACCCAGTAAATGAAAAATACGTAAGTAAATGAAAAATACATAATATGCAACATTTGTTGGCTAGGTGAGAGACTATGTTGATGAAACTATTATAGGCATCCAAAGACTCTACTTTGATTGAAATTTATTTAAATTTTCCATTCTACTCACTGGTGTTTTGCTGAAAACAGTATAAGACTTGTGGAACATGAAAAATAAACTTAAATATCTTTTTCAAAATGAGTAGAAGTGACTAGAAGAATTTAAAACAAGATATACAACTATTTGGAGAAGAAAGTTGAAGAGGGAGATGAATGGGAAATGAATTTCTTATATTTCAGATTTGGAAGGCAAAACATCCAGCCTAAAATAGGTTGGCAAACAAATACAGATATCTCATGTAAAATTTCAGAGATCATCATCCAAGAATTAAAAGCTGCTGGGGTGCACTGGCTCATGCCTGTAATCCCAGCACTTTAGGATGCCGAGGTGGATGGATCACTTGAGGTCAGCAGTTTGAGACCAGCCTGGCCAACGTGGTGAAAAAATTTCTACTAAAAATCCAAAAATTTAGCTGGGCATGGTGGCATTTTCCTGTAATCCCAAATACACAGGAGGCTGAAGCAGGAGAATGTCTTGAACCTGGGAAGCAGAGATTAGAGTGAACCAAGATTGTACCATTGCACTCCAGCCTACGCAACAAGGGTGAAACTCCATCTCAAAAGGAAAATAAAATAAAATGAAAACTGATAAGGCAGAAGGGATTTCCATTACCCCCCATTTGACCATATCTAGAAGGGGAGAAGGGATTTCTTTTCACATATTTTTAACCTTTGTGAACTATTGTGTTTTTATGACTGTCTTACAGGTAACAATGTTTCACCTTAGAACAGGGAACCAAAATCGTACAAAAAGCTCTATTACCACATGATCCAGCAACCTCACTACTGGGTGTTTGCACAAAGGAAAAGATATCATTATATCCAAAAGATCCCTGCACACATGTGTTTATCACAACACCATTCACAATAGCAAAGATATGAAATCAACCTCAGTGTCCATCGATGGATAATTGAACAAATAAAATATGGTACATATACACAGTGGAATACTACAGAGCCATACAAAATAAAATCATGTAATAAGCAGCAACATGGCTAGAACTGGAGACCATTATCTCTAGTGAAAAACTCAGAACAGAAAGCAAATTCTGTGTGCTCTCATTAATAAGTGGGAGATAAATGATGTGTCCCCATGGACATCCAGTGTGGAATAATAGATACTGGAGACTCAGAAGGGCAGGAGGCTGAGGGGGTGATGGATGAGAAATTATTTAATGGCTACAATGTACACTATTCACGTGATAGATAAAGTAAAAGCCTAGACTTTACCACTATGCAATGTATTCATGTAACTGCACTTGTATCCCTAAATTTATAGAAATAGGAAAAAAATAAGCTTCTACATCTACTTTGCACTAGCCCATTGTATTTACTTCCATCGGTAGAAATATAATTCTCTCTTTTACTTTGGGTTAAAAAAATTTGTTGTTGTTATTGTTTGTTTTGTTTGTATGATGACAAACACCAGTTAATGGTTTTGCTTAGGGAAGGCTACATGGACAGTAAGCAGTCAAAGCTGCAGGAAATAGGATAATTAATAAAACATGGTCTACCCAAAGAGACAGCAGGCCCTGGGATGGAGAAGGTGCATGTGAATGACATCACTCCAGCAAGGCATGTGCATTGGTTTTCTGGAGGGCTGCCATCATAATTACCACATACTGCATGACTTAAACTAATGGAGATTTATTTTTCTCAGGCATCTGGAGGCCAGAAGCATCTGAAATGAAGGTGTCAGCAGAATGGATTCCTCCTGGATGCTCCAGGGAACAGTCTCTCCCTGACTCTCCTGCTTCTAGTGATTGCCAGCCATTCTTGACGTTCTTTGACTTGTAGATGCATCACTCCAACCTCCAGCTCTATCTTCACATGGTCTTTTTCTTCATATCTCTCTGTATCCTCTCCTCTCCTGTTTATTTATTTATTTTTAAAAATGGGTTGTGAGACTGGCTAATTTTTCTATTTTTTGTACAAATTATGTTTCACTGTGTTGCCCAAGGTGGTCTCAAACTCCTGGACTCAAGCTATCCAGCTGCCTCAGCATCCCAAAGTGCTTGGATTACAGGCATTAGCCACCATACCCAGTCCTCCTCTCCTCTTCTGATAAGGCTGTCAGTCACTAAATTTACGGCCCACTGTACTTCAGGATGTCCTTACCTTAACCTGCAAAGATTCTACTTCCAGATAGGGACACACTGTGAAGTTCCAGATGGCCATGAATTGTGAATTATCAGTGGAGAATACTACTTAGCTCACTACAACCTGCAAAAGTGCAAGGACACACCTTCTGTAATCTCTGTGACCAGAGGAGGGAAAGAGATTCAAAAGGGTTGGTAGGGCAGAGGGTGAGAAATGGAGTGAATTCCCTATGGATGGCTTTTACATTTCCAGGAAGTATGTGGTAAGATTATGAAGGGGATTAGAATATGCCACACAAAAATATGACATTTTGGATCAAGCATTATTTTGAGCTAAAGGCGACTGAGTAAAAGCAGGCACAGGACAAGCTTTCTATCCTACTTTCTGCTTAAAAGCAGGGCATACGTTTTCCATTTGAAAAGAAAATTCACTTGTAAAGAAAAATTTCATTTATAAGGTGTCCTCTCATGATGATTCCAGAGATAGAGATGATCACCTGAGATGACTTGAGTCTATATAATAATCTATACGTACCAGGTATTTTCTAGTCAACTTCTACAAACTTACCTCCATGCTAGAAGCTTAAATTCTATTTGCCTTTGTCTAGTTCCTTCTCTAAACTTTATCACCCTGTGTTAAGATGGTATGTAATCCCTAGGCCCAAGTACCTCTTTGGGGTCCTCACTTCTCTTCCATGTGTCTCCCCGTGTGTGCATACAAAATAAACCATTTCTTCTGTAAACTTGTCTTTTGTCAGTTTAATTTTAAGTTCCCAGTAACTAAATCAAAGAAAACAAAGGTTTTATTTCTCCCCCTCCTACAGTTGTCTATTAAGACTGTGTTTGTGTGTTGGGTAGATGAGAAGCTGGTGGGATTGGCCCTGGAAGGGTCTAATGTTAGAAGACAGCAGAGAGTTACACATTGATTTTGTCAATGGCAAAGAGTAGAACGACAAGGCAGTTTGGAGACCTGGTTGGAATTAGGGACCCAACTGTGCCATGGAACCTGCATTTCTAGTAAAGATGAGCCACTGGGTAAGAAGGGGATCTCTGGCATTTGGGCTCACTCAAATATGGAGTATGTAAACTCCAAATCTATTACTGTGGTCTGAGAATTATTTTTAGCTGAGGTGGAAGGATGCTTGAACCCAGAAATTTAAGGTTGCAGTGAGCCAAGATTGCACCACCTCACTTGAACCTGGGTGACAGAGTGAGATTCTGACTCAAAAAAAAGAGAAAAGAAATAATAAAGCAAAATAAATAATAGAGGTACAGAGGAGATGCCAATTCCACATATGGCCAGATAGCCTTGAGGAACAAGAAACACAATTTTCCAACTTAGAAAATAATTATGTCAAAGTTGAAGAGGCTGTATTCACAGAGACAAAGTGGGAGAGTCATGGACTGGCATTTCCATGAGTTCAGATGGCAGGTGGGGATCACTGAGAGCTGGGACTACAGGAAGAGCCACTTGTGTTGTGCGTCTTGAGTGATGACAGGCTGATAGTGGTTCTGGAAGTGACTTACGGAATCAGGATATCTGAGGAGGTTAATCATAGAACTGGGAGGCAGCTCAGAAAAATTTCTGGGCTCTGGGAATTGAGGGAATAATCTGAATACATGTTAGCCATTCTGGCTCCAGAAAGAGGCTGCATATCCAAGTTCCCTAGTAAGTTCCTGGGGAGTTACCACAGATGTGGCTGGAGACAGAAGCTGTCCCTCTTGATGACATTAGGGTTCTTGTCTCCTAGTCCTAGTCTTTTTGCAGGACAGAATATGAGCTGCCTTTTTGTCTTGCTGTGTAGGGTCATTTTCTGCAAATTGGCTGAGATTGGAGTAGCGCCTCCTAAAACTTCATTTTGAGGACTCTCCCCAAAGACTGGAATTCCCTTAGCAAAGATCATTTTTAATGCAAATCATCTGTTTCAATAAAAAAAAAAGTAAAATCATGACCTCAGTTTTCTGCAAAACAGATGAATCCTTGGTTTTCACCTAAAGGCAAAGCACTAATTAATTTTTAAAATGCTGACCTCCTTTGAATTATTATAGTCCTTTGGATGGAAAACATATGTCACAATTGCATGTGTTTTTATTCTTCCACAGGCTTGGAACTCTGGGTGTTGAGGGAGGCTCTCTCTACACCTCAAAGCCCTTAATACCTCATTGTGAACTGGCTTCTTGGTTTACTTTTTTCATGAGTGTCAGAACAAAGTTCTGCATTGTGAGCAGGGGAGAGGCAGGGGTGAATTTTAAAGCATAAATTGATTGAATTTACAAGCACCAGAGGTTGGAGAGGGGGAGAGTAATTTACTTAGTCGATTAATTTGCCTGGAGTTGGTCAATGTACGCCAATTATATGACCAATTTGGGTAGAAAGCAGACCTAGAAAAAGGAGAAAAACAGTATACAAATGAACATATGTGAGGTGATATTAGAGCATTGGCAATGGGGTTATAGTTAATTTTAAGAGTGTGTGTGTGTAATTGGCTATCAAGAATTATCAGCCCTCAGAAATAATGTTAATTCAAAATATAGTTAGATTTGAATAAAGAGTGGCTTCTGTTAGTGTTGCAGAAACAGGAGGGTGAGAGAGGCTTTGGGGTGTATACAGGAGGATATTGAGTGCACTCAGACCCAGCACACTTAACATCCAAAACCTGGTCCCAGGACAAAGACAGCACTTGGCTTTTATATACACTTCAAAAAGGGGGTGGGATAGATTGAAGCAGGCTTGCAGTTACAGGGGCATGAAAGCAAGGATATAGAGTCAGAACAATTAAACAAATTGTGGCAGGTTCATAACTGAGGATTACACATGACTGTTGCTATGCAACCCAGATGACTGTTATATAGGTTTGCCCTAGTGCCTCGCATGGCTTATTCCATGACCTTCACTATGATGCCCAGGTGGCTATATCTCAGGCCGGCTCAGATGGCTCATGACCTTCATTCCATTGCTTAACTAAAACAGAATACTTCAAGTTACTTGTTACAGAGAATAAGAATCTATAAACTCATACCACAAAACAAAGGAAAACTTGTTTTTCTTCTCTCTTTGTTGAGGGAGTGCTGGCAGAGTCTCCAGAGCACATTTCTTTGTGTCCTAACTTCTTAGATAGTATTACCAAGATTTTTCTTGGGTCTGGGCTGTGCCTGTTGCTGTCTCCGAGACAAGTCAGTCAGTAAAGGAAAGCTAATTTCTCTTCTTTTAAATTTTATTTATCTTTCTTTCTTTAATTTCTTGCCTATTAGGGAGGATTTATAGCTTTCTTACTTCTCCTTGAGCTTTGCAGTCATATTCTTTTCTGGGGAAAAAATACAGTAGAGGTATTTTAGAATAGGGTAGAAAATAAAAATAAAGTAGATTCCTGAAAGTAGATCTAAGCCCTCACCACACACAAGCTGGGCTCCTTTGTAACACATCTCCACAGTAACTATATCCGCTTCACAAGGAATTAAATGAGAAGAAAAGCATGGACTACTATGCACACACAAGTTTTTAATAACTTCTTTTGGCAAGTTTTATATATTTTCTCAACAGCATTGATTTCTAAGATCATGAGCAAGAAACATTGATAGCCATGAAGACGAATAAGGAAGCAGAAGTGATTAGTGAAATTGATGATGATTTCATGTCTTCTTTACCATAGGTGATGCCTAAGTTTTGCAATTCATATTATCAGTTCTGATGAATTAGAAACTCATCCACTTCTTCAGTGCACTAGAAAAAATGGCAGACACTATGAGCCCAAGCAAAGCATGACTAAGTAAACGTTTTGAAGAACAGAAAACTGCAACACACAATGAGATCATGTTCAGTTTCCCAAAATTGTTTTTTGACTAAACAGAAAAAAAAAAAGTAATTTGTTAAAGAAGCTACAATGTCTACATCAAAGCCAAAAACACTTGGAGCTCTAAAAATGTACTTAGCATTTAACCCAGGAAGAAATGTCTGTTTTTCAAAAGTGAATTAGGGCTGGGTTCTGTGTCTTACACATGTAACCCCAGCACTTTGGGGGGCTGGGGTGAAAGTCTCACTTGAGCTCAGGAGCTGGAGAGAGCAACATGGCAAAACTGTATCTCTAAAAAAAAAAAAAAAAAAAAAAAAAAAAAAAAAAAAAAAAAAAAAAGAAAAAAAGATTAGCTGACCAGGGGGTCATATGCTTATAATCCCAGTTACTTGGGAGGCTGGAGACATCAGATTCACTTGAATCCTGGAGACTGAAGTTGAAGTGAGCCACGGTCTTACCTCTAATCACTAGCATGGTCAACAGAGTAGGACCTTGTCTTTAAAAAAAGAAACAACTGAATTAGGAAGATCGATGATTTAAGAAAATAAAATTTGACTGAGATTTGGGGAATTTATTCAGAAAAAAATGCAAAATGTTATTCCTTTGTAAAAATGTGCTGGCATTATTTAAGTATTAATAATGTAAATAAAGTATTAACACTCTCAAGAGTGATATATCATTAAAAAACAGCTAGAGTGATTTCAGGGTGGAATAATTGCTTTGGCAATTTGAACTGATCGAATTGACAAGATAATTACTAAGACTCACTTCATTTGCATGTATACATGATGACTATGTCCAGGAAAACTGAAATGATGGCATAAACTATCATATATATGGTAGACTCCACGTCCACTTGGACCACTGGCCCCAGGACATATATTATCATACATATGGTAAGCTGCACTTCCACTTGGAGGCCTAGAAAGGGGACAGGTATTATCATACATATGGTAGATTTCATATCCACCTGGAGGAGTGTAGCCAGGACATATACTATTACACATATGATAAAATCCACTTTTGGCTGGGCGCAGTGTCTCATGCCTGTAATCCCAGCACTTCGAGAGGCTGAGGCTGGTGGATCGTGAGTTCAAGAGATCGAGACCACCCTGGTTAACATGGTGAAACCCTGTCTCTTATAAAAATACAACAAATTAGCTGGGTGTGATGGTGCATGGCTATAGTCTCAGCGACTCAGAGGAGGAGAATCTCTTGAACCCAAGAGGCAGAGGTTGCAGTAAGCCGAGATCATGCCACTGCATTCCAGCATGGCAAGACTCCATCTCAAAGAAAAAAAAAATCCACTTTCAGCTGAAGGAATGGAGCCAGTGCATATACCAGCATATACACTGTAGGCCTCATTTTCACTAGAAGTATTGGACCCAGTACATATACCATATATGGTAAATTCCAATTCCAAGTGGAGGACTAGCCAGGAGCTTATATTATCATCAATGTGGTAGATTTTACATCTCCCTGGAGGACTAGTGGGGAGTATATATTACCATATATATGGTAATTCTTACTTCTACCTGGAGGACTGGCAGAAGGTCATCTATTATTATACATATGGTAAGCCCTACTTCCATCAGGACATATAGTATTATATACATATATATGGTAGACTTCCTCTTCCACCTAGAGGAATAGACCCAGGGCATATTTTATCTTGTATATGGTAGTCTCCCCTTCCTCTGGGAGGAATACCATAAATATCATATATATTATCATATATATGGTAGACTCCTTTCACCTGGAAGACTAGACCTAGGACATATATTATTATATATATGCTAAACTCCCCTTTCATATTGAGGACTGGAACCAGGGAATATACTATATATGGTAGACACCACTTTCACCTGAAAAACCGGATCCAGTGCATATATTTTTATATATGTAGTAGACTTATCTTCTACCTGGAAGAAAAGAACAGAACATATTTTACCTTATGTAGGGTAGACTCCTCTTCCACCTAGAGGAGTAGACCCAGGGCTTATATTATCATATATTTCTTCCATCTGGAGGACTGAAAGTGGGGAATATATTATATATGGTAGACTCCTCTTTCACCTGGAGGACTGGAGCCAGGCCATATATTATCATATATATGGCAGACTCCCCTTCCACTTGGAGGAGTAGACCTAGGGCATATTTTACCTTGTAGACTCATCTCCCACCTGGAGGGATAGACCCAGGACATATATTATTATATATATGATATACTCCTCTTCCACCTGGAGGACTCTGTGATGGTTAATACTGAGTGTCAACTTGATTGGATTAAAGGGTACAAAGTATTGAACCTGGATGTGTCTGTGAGGATGTTGCCAAAGCAGCTTAACCTTTGAGTCAGTGGGCTAGGAAAGGCAGGAGCCCCATTAATGTGGGTTCGCACAATCTAATCTGCTGCCAGCTCATCTAGAATATAAGCAGGTAGAAAAATCTGAAAAGAGAGATTGACCTAGCCTCCTAGCCTACATTTTTCTACAGTGCTGGATGCTTCCTGCCCTCGAACATTGAACTCCAAGTTCAATTTTGGAACTTGGACTAGCTCTCCTTGTTCCTCAGCCTGCAGATGGCCTATTTTGGGACTTTGTGATATGTGAGTTAATACTTAATAAAGTGTTTAGTTCTGTTCCTCTAGAAAACCCCAATATACCCAGGGCATATATTTTTATATATATGTTAGACTCCCCCCTGGAAGACTGGAGCCAGGACATATATTACAAAAACATGATAAACACCCCTTCTACCTGGAGGACTGTATTCAGGGCATATATTATTATATACATGGTTCCTCCTGCATATATTACTTTACATACTGTTGGGGGAAAAGCTGAGTGTTGGGAGAGAAACTGAGGCAGGGTTTGGAACGTATCCAAGGTCCAGGGTAAACCCCTCATGGCCTTTGCAATGTGTCCAGACTTGCTGGCTCCTTGCCTCTAGCACTTCCATGATCCCAAGTAGCCATGAGTTTCAAAGAAAATGCTAACCCATTACAGCTACAGTTCATTCTCTTGATACCCAGTAGTGGGATGGCTGGGTCATATGGTACATCTAGTTCTAGATCCTTGAGGAATCGCCATACTGTTTTCCATAATGGTTGAACTAGTTTACAATCCCACCAACAGTGTAAAAGTGTTCCTATTTCTCCACATCCTCTCCAACACCTGTTATTTCCTGACTTCTTAATGATTGCCATTCTAACTGGTGTGAGATGGTATCTCATTGTGGTTTTGAGTTGCATTTCTCTGATGGCCAGTGATGATGAGCATTTTTTCATGTGTCTGTTGGCTGTATGGATGTCTTCTTTTGAGAAATGTCTGTTCATATCCTTCCCCCACTTTTTGATGGGGTTGTTTGTTTTTTTCTTGTAGATTTGTTTGAGTTCTTTGTAGATTCTGGATATTAGCCCTTTGTCAGATGAGGAGTTTGCAAAAATTTTCTCCCATTCCGTAGGTTGCCTGTTGACTCTGATGGTAGTTTCTTTTGCTGTGCAAAAGCTCTTTAGTTTAATGAGATCCCATGTGTCAATTTTTGCTTTTGCTGCCGTTGCTTTTGGTGTTTTAGACATGAAGTCCTTGCCCATGCCTATGTCCTGAATGGTACTACCTAGATTTTCTTCTAGGGTTTTTATGGTATTAGGTCTAACATTTAAGTCTCTAATCCATCTTGAATTAATCTTCATATAAGGGGTAAGGAAAGGATCCAGTTTCAGCTTTCAACTTATGGCTAGCCAATTTTCCCAGAACCATTTATTAAATAGGGAATCCTTTCCCCATTTCTTGTTTCTCTCAGGTTTGTCAAAGATCAGATGGCTGTAGATATGTGGTATTATTTCTGAGGACTCTGTTCTGTTCCATTGGTCTATATCTCTGTTGTGGTACCAGTACCATGCTGTTTTGGTTACTGTAGCCTTGTAGTGTAGTTTGAAGTCAGGTAGCGTAATGCCTCTGGCTTTGTCCTTTTGACGTAGGATTGTCTTGGCAATGCGGGCCCTTTTTTGGTTCCATATGAACTTTAAAGCAGTTTTTTCCAATTCTGTGAACAAAGTCATTGGTAGCTTGATGGGGATGGCATTGAATCTATAAATAACCTTGGGCAGTATGGCCATTTTCATGATATTGATTTTTCCTATCCATGAGCATGGTATGTTCTTCCATTTGTTTGTGTCCTCTTTGATTTCCTGAGCAGTGGTTTGTAGTTCTCCTTGAAGAGTTCCTTTACATCCCTTGTAAGTTGGATTCCTAGATATTTTATTCTCTTTGAAGCAATTGTGAATGGAAGTTGATTCCTGATTTGGCTCTCTGCTTGTCTGTTACTGGTGTATAAGAATGCTTGTGATTTTTGCACATTGATTTTGTATCCTGAGACTTTGCTGAAGTTGCTTATCAGCTTAAGGAGATTTTGGGCTCAGACAATGGGGCTTTCTAAATATACAATCATGTCATCTGCAAACAGGGACAATTTGAATTCTTCTTTTGCTAACTGGATACCCTTGATTTCTTTCTCTTGCTGATTGCCCTAGTCAGAACTTCCAAGACTATGTTGAATAGGAGTGGTGAGAGAGGGCATCCCTGTCTTGTGCCAGTTTTCAAAGGGAATTTTTCCAGTTTTTGCCCATTCAGTATGATATTAGCTGTGGGTTTGTCATAAATAGCTCTTATTATTTTGAGGTACGTTCCATCAATACCGAATTTCTTGAGCGTTTTTAGCATGAAGGGCTGTTGAATTTTGTTAAAAGCCTTTTCTGCATCTATTGAGATAATCATGTGGTTCTTGTCTTTGGTTCTGTTTATATGCTGGATGACGTTTATTGATTTGCGAATGTTGAACCAGCCTTGCATCCAAGGGATTAAGCTCACTTGATCATAGTGGATAAGCTTTTTGATGTGCTGCTGAATCCGGTTTGCCAGTATTTTATTGAGAATTTTTGCATCGATGTTCATCAGGGATATTGGTCTAAAATTCTCTTTTTTTGTTGTGTCTCTGCCAGGCTTTGGTATCAGGATGATGTTGCTTCACAGAATGAGTTAGGGAGGATTCCCTCTTTTTCTATTGATTGGAATAGTTTCAGAAGGAATGGTACCAGCTCCTCCTTGTAGCTCTGGTAGAATTTAGCTGTGAATCCATCTAGTCCTGGACTTTTTTTGGTGGATAGGCTATTAATTGTTGCCTCAGTTTCAGAGCCTGCGATTGGTCTATTCAGGGATTCAACTTCTTCCTAGTTTAGTCTTGGAAGAGTGTAAGTGTCCAGTAAACTATCCATTTCTTCTAGATTTTCTAGTTGATTTGCATAGAGGCGTTTATAGTATTCTCTGATGGTTGTTTGTATTTCTGTGGGGTCAGTGGTGATATCCCCTTTATCTTTTTTTATTGCATCTATTTGATTCCTCTCTCTTTTCTTCTTTATTAGTCTTGCTAGCGGTCTGTCAATTTTGTTGATCTTTTCAAAAAACCAACTCCTGGATTCATTGATTTTTTGGAGGGTTTTTTTGTGTCTCTATCTCCTTCAGTTCTGCTCTGATTTTAGTTATTTCTTGCCTTCTGCTAGCTTTTGAATGTGTTTGTTCTTGCCTCTCTAGTTCTTTTACTTGTGATGTTAGCGTGTCCATTTTAGATCTTTCCTGCTTTCTCTTGTGGGCATTTAGTGCTATAAATTTCCCTCTGCACATTGCTTTAAATGTGTCCCAGAGATTCTGGTATGTTGTATCTTTGTTCTCATTGGTTTCAAAGAACATCTTTATTTTTGCTTTCATTTCGTTATGTACCCAGTAGTCATTCAGGAGCAGGTTGTCAATTTCCATGTAGTTGAGTGGTTTTGATTGAGTTTCTTAGTCCTGAGGTCTAGTTTGATCGCACTGTGGTCTGAGAGAGAGTTTGTTATAATTTCTGTTCTTGTACATTTGCTGAGGAGTGCTTTACTTCCAATAATGTGGTCAATTTTGGAATAAGTGTGGTGTTGTGCTGAGAAGAATGTATATTCTGTTGATTTGGGGTGGAGAGTTCTATAGATGTCTATTAGGTCCACTTCATGCAGAGATGAGTTCAATTCCTGGATATCCTTGTTAACTTTCTGTCTTGTTGATCTGTCTAATGTTGACAGTGGAGTGTTGAAGTCTCCCATAATTATTGTATGGGAGTCTAAGTCTCTTTGTAGGTGTCTAAGGACTTGCTCTATGAATCTGGGTGCTCCTGTATTGAGTGCATATATATTTAGGAGAGTTAGCTCTTCCTGTTAAATTGATCCCTTTGCCATTATGTAATGGCCTTCTTTGTCTCTTTTGACCTTTGATGGTTTAAAGTCTGTTTTATCAGAGACTAGGATTGCAACCCCTGCTTTTTATGTTCTCCATTTGCTTGGTAGATCTTCCTCCATCCCTTTATTTTGAGCCTATGTATGTCTCTGCATGTGAGATGGGTCTCCTGAATACAGCAGACTGATAGGTCTTGACTCTTTATCCAGTTTGCCCGTCTGTGTCTTTTAATTGGAGCATTTAGTCCATTTACATTTAAGGTTATATGGTTATGTGTGAACTTGATCCTGTCATTATGATATTAACTGGTTATTTTGCTCGTTAGTTGATGCAGTTTCTTCCTAGCCTCGATGGTCTTTACATTTGGCATGTTTTTGCAATGGCTGGTACCGGTTGTTCCTTTCCATGTTTAGGGCTTCCTTCAGGGTCTCTTGTAAGGCAGGCCTGGTGGTGACAAAATCTTGAAGCATTTGCTTATCTGTAAAGGATTTTATTTCTCCTTCACTGATGAAACTTTCTTTGGCTGGATATGAAAATCTGGGTTGAAAATTCTTTTCTTTAAGAACGTTGAATATTGGCCCCCACTCTCTTCTGGCTTGTAGAGTTTCTGCCGAGAGATCTTCTGTTATTCTGATGGGCTTCCCTTTGTGGGTAACCCGACCTTTCTCTCTGGCTGCCCTGAAGATTTTTTCCTTCATTTCAACTGTGGTGAATCTGGCAATTATGTGTCTTGGAGTTGCTCTTACGGAGAACTCTTTGTGGCATTCTCTATATTTCCTGAATTTGAATGTTGGCCTGCCCTACTTGGTTGGGGAAGTTCTCCTGGATGATATCCTGAAGAGTGTTTTCCAACTTGGTTCCTTTTTCCCCCTCACTTTCAGGCACCCCAATCAGACGTAGATTTGGTCGTTTTACATAATCCCATACTTCTTGCAGGCTTTGTTCATTTCTTTTTCTTCTTTTTTCTTTTGGTTTCTCTTCTCACTTCTTTTCATTCATTTGAGCCTCAATCGCCGATACTCTTTCTTCCAGTTGATAGAGTCGGTTACTGAAGCTTGTGCATTTGTCTCGTATTTCTCCTGTCATGGTTTTCATCTCTGTCATTTCGTTTATGACCTTCTCTGCATTAATTAGTCTAGCTGTCAATTCTTAAACTCTTTTTTCAAGAATTTTAATTTCTTGCGCTGGGTACGTAATTCCTCCTTTAGCTCTGAGAAGTTTGATGGACTGAAGCCTTCTTCTCTCATCTCGTCAAAGTCATTCGCTGACCAGCTTTGATCCGTTGCTGATGATGGGGTGCGCTCCTTTGCAGGGGGAGATGCGCTCTTTTTTTTTGAATTTCCAGCTTTTTTACCCTGCTTCTTCCCCATCTTTGTGGTTTTATCTGTCTCTGGTCTTTGATGATGGTGACGTACTGATGGGGTTTTGGTATAGGTGTCCTTCCTGTTTGATAGTTTTCCGTCTGACAGTCAGAAGGACTGTCTGTTCGTCTGTTGGAGATTGCTTGAGGTCCACTCCAGACCCTTTTTGCCTGGGTATCAACAGCAGAGGTTGCAGAAGATAGACTATTGCTGAACAGGGAGTGTACCTGTGTGATTCTTCCTTTGGAAGTTTCCTCTCAGAGATGACTCTACCCTGTGAAGTGTGGGGTGTTAGACTGCCCCTAGTGGGGGATGTCTCCCAGCTAGGCTACTCAGGGGTCAGGCACCCACCTGAGCAGGTAGTCTGTCCGTTCTGGGATCTCAACCTCCACGTTGGGAGATCCACGGCTCTCTCCAAAGCTGTCAGACAGAGTCATTGGCGTCTGCACCGGCCCCCGCTGCTTTTCCTATTGGACTTCAGCTGTGGGCTCTCCCCAGAGTTGGAGTCTACAGAGACAGGCAGGCTTCCTTGAGCTGCTGTGAGCTCCACCCAGTTCGAGCTTCCCAGCGGCTTTGTTTACCTACTTAAGCCTCAGCAATGGCGGACGCCCCTCCTCCAGCCTCGCTGCTGCCTTGCGGACAGATTGCGGCAGACTGCTGAGTTAGCAGTGAGGGAGGCTGCCTGAGCGTAAGACCCTCACGGCCAGGTGTGGGATATATTCTCCTGGTGTGCCTGTTTCCTTAAAGCGCAATATTGGTGTGAGAGTTACCCGATTTTCCAGGTGTTGTGTGTCTCAGTTCCCCTGGCTAGGAAAACGGATTTCCTTCCCCCTTGCACTTCCAGGTGAGGTGATGCATCACCCTGCTTCAGCTCTTGCTGGTCAGGCTGCAGCTGCTGACCAGCACCGATTGTCCGGCACTCCCTAGTGAGATGACCCCAGTACCTCAGTTGAAAATGCAGAAATCACCGGTCTTCCGTGTCGCTCGCGCTGGGAGTTGGAGACTGGAGCTGTTCTTATTTGGCCATCTTGCTCCGCCCCCCATGAGGACTTTTTAAAACTTCAAGTCCAGAGAATGGGCTGGTAGGTGTGAATTGACAGGACCACCCAGACTGGGGCACACCCTCCCAGGATGGAGGACAGCAGGCGCTGCTTTGTCTGGGTGATCTTGCTTGTCATTGGTCTGGTTGGCATTACTCCCAGTCAGTTACACACACATACACACACTTTTGGACTTTGTTTCCGTATAGGGTCCTAAAGTCTCTTGTGGAAAGAAGCAGACATCGATTGCTATCTAGTTAGTGTCTAGGGGATTTCATAAGAGTAGCTCATTCCTTGGAGTCTGCTCAACTCTGCAAGCACAGATGAAATCTATGGCCTGGTGAGCTCCACCGAGGCCTGGCCCCTGTGTGGGACACAGCCAGCCCCCTCCTCCTGGTCTGACCAGGAGCTCAGGCCAAACCAGCAGACTGGGAAGTGCAAGGAAATATTGGCAATATCTCTCAGCTGACAGAATAACACCATTCCTTCCATCCACGAATCATTCACTACCATTCAGAGAGTCTTTAGAAATTTGCGTATGGGTAATCTTTCAATAAGTAGAGGCTGACCCTGTCAGGATGTGATGGCCCTTTGTCACCATGCAGGTGATTATGTGTCAAGAAATTTTCGTTACAAGTTGGGCTTTCTCAATTAGAATAGTAGCAAATCCTAAACTCTTTTTCATAGTTGAAGTTGTATGATGAACTATGTCAGTATGCTTGTTAGTTGTATAGAGCTTTATCATAACCAAAATGTCAGTTTTAAACACTGAAATCCATGAAGTTAATAAGAATACAAATAGGAATTCTTTTAATAATTTAGTTTTAGCAGTCCTGTGAACCAATGATCTATTTGGTTAACAATCTGGGAAAATTATATACAAATATGTTTTAAATGAATAAATGCTGGAAAAATTCTTGAAGCAGGTATTATGAGTCTTTTTAGCAATTTTTATTATATATGAGTGCCTCATATTTTGGTAAAACATATGATACTAGACAAAGAAAATACCTTCAATGCAAATACTTGAATTATACACAACCATTTCATAACACATTTATAGTAACTATAAAAACACAAGGGCTATATTCTAATGTGGTACACAGATTTGTTTGTTTGCCTCCGTAAGTTGAATCAACATGTAAAATTTAGAAGACTTGTGTAGAAATCTGGACTTCAGGCTTGTCCTAAAATGTCAAATCTGGCGTCTTCTGAGTTTCTATCACTGTTTGATCTGCTGTGCAGAGATTGCCCTTTATAGAAGGCGTGTATTCTCCAGTTTGCTATTGTGCCCACCTCAGTACTTCCCTTACTCTGGGAACCTTCCTTTGTCCTTGTAAGTATTTGAGTTTACAACCCCTATGTTATAGTACATTTTGACAAAGATGTCAAGATTTTTAAGTCAGTGTGTAGATTTGTTTATAACATATAGTCTATGCAGTATACAAATCCCTCTGTTATGGAGTTGAATTTTAGAATTTAGAAGTTTTTAAAACTCCTTTTGTTTATATATGCCAGAAATAATTATCTGCCCGTAAGAATGCCTAGAAGCTGGTTATACTTGGATAATTTATGAATATTGCAGATGTTATATCTTTGTCCTCAGCACCCTCCTTTAAAAATGCAAGTGACTTACTGGTTTTATTATGCCAGAAATAATTCATATGGATCAGTATGAGAACTTGTATTGATAAGCCATTATGTTGTTATTTCAGATTCATATTTTGCCTAAAGTGAAAAATAATTTTAAATAGCCACTTAAGTGGAAGCCAATAAAAATGGATTTAAAAAGTAGAGCTGCATTACTGTCCTGGGATTACCATTATAATTCAGAATAGTATTTCTTACTGAGCTTTGGTTTTTCAAATATTTGTTCTTAAGTTTTTTAAACCTGTCACTCTTACACAGGACATACTGAGCTTTCTAACAGTAAAGATAAAAATCTATTCTCTTGTATTAGGAAAACACCATGGACTATTTCTAAGGCAAATAAGTGCATTTGCAGCCAATCTCTCTTAATTCAGAGTTCATTTCCATAGTGACCCCCTTGGAGCAGGAGTGCCTGACATTGGCATCTGGTATCCTGACACCATTGATAGAAGTGAATCAAGCAAGTTTGTACCACCCAGAGGAATCATCCACCTGTATTGGGAAGCCCTGGCAACTGTTTCTCTGAAACTCTTAATTCCTCAAATGTTAATGCTTGCCACAACTAGTATTGTGAAATGGGGATTAGGTAAAATTCAAGAGAGTTCTTGATTATTGGGTGTAAAATACAATTTTGCAATACTTCCCAAATGCAGAAGGTCATGGAGTCTTTCTCTTGGGGTATGATACTTCTGGTAAAGCAAATATTCTTTGGAATATAGTTTAAGAAACACTGCTTTAGAGATAATAATTTATTTCATTAATTTATGTAAAAAACTAAAATATTTGCTACTATGTCTTAGGGTTTTGGGCTATAGAGACAAAAGTTACAGCCCTTGCCCTCAAGAAGCTCTTGGTTTCAGAGGGAAACAATGAAATGATTACAATGTAGCATGCTAAGTGCTGTGATCAAAGCAAGGATTCTTGGGACTTGTAAATGTTTACAGTGAATTTTGGCAATGACCACAGTTAATCCTGGGAGACAGAGGAGGGTTGTTTGCAAGGCAAAGAGCAGCACATCAGAAAGCACAGAGGAGTGAGAAGGAAGGGACTGCTTTTCATTTACTTCCTTTCTATTTTATATGTTGAAGGTCAAAGAATCCTAGAGAAGATTTTCAGTTCAATTGATAAATATGTAATTTTGTGAATTATTAATTTTTCTGCTGTCTTACAGGACAATAATACTCCACTTTTATTCGCTATTATTTGCAAGAAAGAGAAAATGGTGGAATTTCTATTGAAAAACAAAGCAAGCGTACATGCCATTGATAGGCTGAGACGGTACAGTAGTTCTTTTTTTTAAAATAAAAGTCTGCGTGTTCTAGAGTGGTAATAGTCACTCAAGTCAGAAATATTAATAAGATTAGTGTAATTATTGGCATACAGGGAAAAATGTCACCACAAATAATCAGGTAGACCACAAATATTTAGACTGAGTCACTAAAGAGCAGTTTATAGTAGGATTAATCTTCTCTTATCAGATTTGTTATTTATAATCGGATGTTTTGGTACTGTAATCTTCTATTAGCTAAACAGTTTTGTATTCGTTTTATTAATATATTTTTTTTGAGATGGAGTCTAGCTCTGTTGCCAGGCTGGAGTGCAGTGGTGTGATCTTGGCTCACTGCAACCTCCACCTCCCAGATTCAAGCGATTCTCCTACTTCAGCCTCCCAAGTAGCTGGGACTTCAGGTGTGCGCCACCATGCCCAGCTAATTTCTGTATTTTCAGTGAAGACGGGATTTCACCATGTTGACCAGGATGGTCTTGATCTCTTGACCTCATGATCTGTTCTCCTTGACTTCCCAGAGTGCTGGGATTACAGGCAAGAGTCACTGCACCTGGCAGTTTTTTTAATTTTTAAAGTGTGGGCTTTTAGTTTATGACTACTTCTATTGTCATTGTTATTATTGTTGTTGTTGTTGTTGTTGTTGTTTTCATCCTGCAGATAACTCTTATCTGACCCCTAGCTGATTAGAATTATAATGTATCAGAGTAGGAAGGCAATGGGGAAATCTTCATCTAAATCTTTGCCTACTTTAGATGACTGACCTCAGCACAGTTTCTTGGCCATCAGAGGACTATAACTCAGCAACTTGTATTATGTCATATGCCAGTGGGACAAGAGGCTTCCCTGTTGTCCCTTTCTTTTAGCCTTGGTGATAACTTACAAAGATGAACACTTGAGCACCCTAGATGCTTATAGACCCGAGCTTGTACATGCAAATGGTTATTACGTCTACACTGACAGATCAATATGAACTTGGTAAAGTGTATCAAACTAACTGTTTAAAAAAGTCTTTATTAAAGTTCTTGAGTGGAGTTATTTCTTTATTATTTTAGAACGGCCCTCATGCTTGCTGTGTACTATGACTCACCAGGTATTGTCAACATCCTTCTTAAGCAAAATATTAATGTCTTCACTCAAGACATGTGTGGACAAGATGCAGAAGATTATGCTATTTCTCGTCATTTGACAAAGTAAGTGTTTATGTCAAAAGACCAGTTGATACTAAATTGAAGTTTAAAATAATTGCAACTACTCCATCTTATACATTAGATAAGAGTTTATAGTTTGGTTCAGATGGTTTGAAATAGCAATGAGTTAGTCTACTTTTAGCCAGAAATCAAGCAGCAGCCTAGATTAGTTCGAAGTAGAGTGTAAGATTTTTCAGGATTTTTAAGAACTTTATCCCCAGTGATCTCAGTGTTGTCCATTTTATTCTAAGTATAATCCCCATGCATGGGATAAAAAGAGCCACATCTTTGATTTCTTTTCCTTTCCTTTCTTTCTTTTTTTATTTTTCTTTTCTCTTCTTCTTCTCTTCTTCTTCTTCTTCTTCTTCTTCTTCTTCTTCTTCTTCTTCTTCTTCTTCTTCTTCTTCTCTTCCTTCTTCCTCCTCCTTCTCTTCTTCTTCTTCTTCTTCTTCTTCTTCCTCCTCCTCCTCCTCCTCCTCTTCTTCTTCTTCTTCTCTTCTTCTTCTTCTTCTTCTTCTTCTTCTTCTTCTTCTTCTTCTTCTTCTTCTTCTTCTTCTTCTTCTTCTTCCTATTACTTTGTAGAGACAAGGTCTCACTCTGTTGCCCTGGCTGGTCTTGAACTCCTGAGCTCAAGTAATCCTCCTGCCTCTTCCTCTCAAAATGCAAGCCACCATGCCTGGCCTGACTTTTCTAATTAGTTATTGGGTCTGGAAATGTCCAATTTAGCAGAAAATCTTGTATTGCTCCCTTGGGCTGTCTCCTGTGTCTTCCTTCTTTGAATTTTCCAAGAAGCTAAGGGGTTCCCAAAGTTCAAGGAAGACAATCTTTCTTTACAAGTCAGAAGAACAGGAAAAAAGGCCGTTCCGATCATTCTGTTGTTTCCATGGACTCGCTTGCTGTTTAGCTGCCATTGTAACCCCTCCTGCAATCTGATAATGATTGACTTTGCCACCAGGATGCCTTCACTGATGCAGACCCCCTAGTTTTCATGGTGCTTCATATATAGAGTTCAAAGCTATGGTGTTTATTAGTTTATGTACTTATGGTCAGTGGTTGTTCCCGGCACCCTCCTCTGCCAGCTAGGCCTCCTAGCTTTGCCCACACAAATACTGAGAAATTTGATGCTTGCCCTACACTAAAAATCTTATTTGGAGCCCACCAGTTAGCTAGACTTAGCCTAGGCCTTCATGGTATGTTGTTCTTTGAAAGCCATGTTTGTCTTTTCTTTAACCACTATTAGTTGGGATTGTTCTCCACAGTCAGGGATGTTCAAATAATGTTGCAGGGAGATCAGCGTTCCCTTTCCCTTTTGCTATCAGATCTGTACCTTGAGGCTTTTTATATCCTGTGCAGCAGCTTTGGTTAGATAGCAGAATGTTCCATGTTATCTTTCCAGCAAGTAGTGGGATCAAACTTGCGGTTGGACCCTCTAGCAATGTGTCTTCATAATCATGAAAATCTCTTGGGCTACTGGCAGCTCTCCCTCAAGTTTTCTTTCTTTTCTTTTTTTTTTTTTTTGAGACGGAGTCTCACTCTGTCACCCAGGCTGGAGTGCAGTGGCCGATCTCAGCTCACTGCAAGCTCCGCCTACCGGGTTTATGCCATTCTCCTGCCTCAGCCTCCCGAGTAGCTGGGACTACAAGAGCCCGCCACCTCGCACGGCTAGTTTTTTTATATTTTTTTAGTAGAGACGGGGTTTCACCGGGTGAGCCAGGATGGTCTCGATCTCCTGACCTTGTGATCCGCCCGTCTCGGCCTCCCAATGTGCTGGGATTACAGGCTTGAGCCACCGCGCCCGGCCAAGTTTTCAATGTATTTTAAAATTCTACCTCACAGGAAGTCATTCAATAAAATTCTCAGAATCTAAAGTAAGTGAGTTGGATTTACCAGAGCTAAGCCTCATCCGTGACTCATGAGTATCCGTGTATCAAACAGGGCTTTGTGCTTGTTTCCACAGCACATATTTTAAAATTGGATCAGTACAGAGCAGATACGCATGGCTGCTGCCTGGGGACGGCACCCAGATTCAGAAAGCATTCCATATTTTGCATAGTCCTGGGAAGGTCATTTGACTGTTTGTTGAGTAGCTCCTAGGAAGCAGTGTGAGTGAAAACAAAACAGGAGACCCCCAATATTGAAATTGTGATTATCACTAGGAAAATATTGATGTCCAGTGATCTCCAAAAGGAGAATAGAGCTGAGTAATAATTAGGGGATGTTACATGTTGTTAGTACATGTCTTGGAAATGAGAAAATGTCCACTTGCATTTCCTTCATGGAACTGATAAACAATCACAGCAGGGTTCTGTCTTGTCTGTTAGTTGGAGAGAACCGTGGAGATCCAGCATCCTAGCACAGATCTGCTGGCTCAGAGTTTGAGGAGGTAGAGAGGGAGTGGTAGTTGTCCAAGCCGGGTTTTGGCACCTATTAGTTTTCCCTGCTTGGTGTGAATGATGAACTCAGTGATGGGAGATAATTAGGTAATCTATTTTAATGAAAATATATATGTTTATAAATTTTGCAGTAAGTTATGAATTAGGTAAGATGCCCTGAATTACAAGCCACAATGAATAGAACTAATAACCAAAATTAGCACTTAATAACATCTTCTGAAAACTGTAACATTTGAATATTAGAACTTATAGAAAAACATACACCAAGCTTTATTTGGGATTCCAAAATGGTTTCAGGAATAAAGTTCAAGAAGAAATTTTTCCATTGCTTTACTATTTCTCTGAACATTTAAACATGTAATGTCATTACATCTTCCTAAGGTAGCAGAGTCCTTATGTTTTAGAAGAAACCATGGAGTCTACGAGAAGCAACTTGTCTGAAAAGAAAATACCCATTGGTTACAGAGTGAGGACGTATTCTGAGTGCAGGAGACTTTGCATGATATCCAGCTAACTAGAGTTAATTGACTGACCTGTTTTTCCTCCATTTATGAGTACTTCCCTTTCTTTTATTCTTTAATTATAAGCTTAATAAGCTTGTAAGGTTTAAAAATTTGAAGTGTGTGGGACGTTAAAATTCTGATATTAGGTCCAATATTGCCTTAAATGGTTTTAGAATTTAATATGTTTGGTAAATATTTTTTTCTTTCAGTGTTAAAATAGCAATTTTATTTATTACTTTTGTATACGTAGAATTCAACAACAAATTTTGGAACATAAAAAGATACTTAAAAATGACAAACCAGGTAAGACTTCTGATAGTGAATCTCTTATTTCTCTTGGTTGTCCTGCTCTTGATAAGAAAGCAGAAAGTAAGATGTAAGATTAAGGTAGTGTTAATCAAAAAAGACCAGTTTAAAAATATGTGTAAATTGAATGTGTATATATGTATATACATATGTAAATTAATTTTTAAAATTAACAAGTTTGAAATTCAGATTTATTAAGAAGGTAGTTGTAGCTAATTATAATCTCAAACAAATTGTAGTCTGAAAAAAGTCATTTATGATCCCTAAAATCCTATATAATGTTTTTGCAGGAATAAGAAAAATGATTTTTAAGTTAGCATGTTGTATGTTTCCTCTCTATAGGCAATTATAACCAACTGGACTTGTTATACAAATGGAGCTTCTATTTCAGTTTTATAAAAATTGTTTATATTTAGTAAATAAAGAATTACAGTTGACCCATGAATAATGAAGGGGTGAGGGACTCTGATCCCTGTGCAGCTGAAAATCTGGTTTGAAATCCTGACCTCAAGTGATCCACCCACCTTGGCCTCCCAAAGTGCTGGGATTATAGGCATGAGCACTGACCCTGGCCATCTTTTTATTTATTTATTTATTTATTTATTTTTATTTTTTTATTTTTAATTTTTGTTCTGGAGATCTTTGGATGCATAGACAGTGAATATCTTTTTTTTTTTTTTTTTGGCGGTGAGGGGATGGAGTCTCACTCTGTCTTCCAGGCAGGAGTGCAGTGGTGTGATCTCAGTTAACTGCAACCTCTGCCCTCTGGGCTCAAGCGATTCTCCTGCCTAAGCCTCCTGAGTAGCTGAAATTACAGGTGCCTGCCATCATGCCCACCTAATTTTTGTATTTTTAGTAGAAAAGAGGTTTTGCCATGTTGGTCAGACTGGTCTTGAACTCATGACCTCAGGTGAAACCCCCACCTTTGCCTCCCAAAGTGCTGAGATTACAGGCATGAGCCACTGAGCCCAGTTGTGAATATCTTTTTAAATCAACATTTGATTTCTTAGAGCAGTTTTAGTTTCAGAGCAAAATTGAAAGGAAGGTACAGAGATTTCTCATATATTCCATGCCTCCCACATGCATAGCCTCCCCCATGATTAGTATTTTCCACCAGAGTGGTACATTGTTACAACTGATGAACTTCCATTGACACATTATAACCACTCAAAGTTCATAGTTTACATCAGGCTTCACTCTTGATGCTGTACATTCTGTGAAGTTGGACAACTGTATAGTGACATGACATGTATCTATTACTGTAATATTATCGACAGAACAGTTTCACTGCCCTAAAAATTCTCTATACTATGCCTGTTCATCTCTCACTTTCTCCCTAGCAACTCCTGGCAACCATTGATCTTTACTCTGTCTTCATAGTTTTATTTTTTCAGAAGAGTACAGTGGATATCTTTTTGAATAGTTAAAAAATTAAAGCTCCATGGTAATTGAACGTAGTCATTTAAGATATTCGTTGCCTTTTTTGTTTTCCTTTTGCTTCTTTATCACTGTAAAGAATGATATATGCTGATGAGATATACTTTACATACTCAGAAAACATGATTTGTATAGATGTTTGGGACATAATACAAAGAGTTGAGGAAAAGGACACCATGCTGTGCCACACGGCACAAACTGGAGTATTTTGCTGTATGATGTGGGTCCAGATAGACTCTCTAGCAATGGAAGGGACAAGCGCAAGGGGTTGGACTTTATAAAAGTGGAATGACTAAGTCTTTTATACTTACCTTCGGTTGGAATAAGACCAGGCAGTGAATGCTATAGGTAAATATATATGTTCCTCACTGATCCTCTTCCTTTGATGGATGAGGTTGACAACAGCCTACATTATGATGACATGACTCATCTACAACTAGATTCTGTCATGCAGGATGGTAAGGGAGTTTGCTTGATGTGAGGTGAAAAGCAATTTTTTCTCCTACTTGGGAGGGCAAGCATTGGAACATTCTGGGAGTAAAAGGGCGTTGAGTTTTCTTTCTATGTATTTTTTGCATCAGATAATGCTGCCCAGCAGCCGGCCACACCTCCCCAGTGTTTCTTAAGCTTCTCTCTGATATGGATAAGCTCTTAAAGGAGTGATGTTTCCAGTGGTTTTTCTGGGGAGGTAAAATGGCAGGTGAATTTGGGCTTGTTATACATAGGGCAGAGCAAATGGCTACAACTAAGGAAACCACTCAGCACCTTCCCCAGAAGAGTATTAGCCAGAGTACGCACCATCTCTCTTCAGCTCTTCCCCACTGGCAGCTGGAAGGTCTTTGCAAGGATTGCTGTTTCTGGTCTGATTCCTACACTTTGCTGGCTTCTGGTGATAGGGTGTTTTTCTAAACTGAACAGTTTGAACTGAAGAGCTGGAGAGGTTGTGTTGTGCTATAAAAAATTAAGTGCAGTAGTTCCCCCCTAACTGTGGATGATACATTCCAAGACCCCAGTGATGCGTGGAATCACGAATAGTACTGAATCACAAACTGGTTTTCCTATACATACATATGGATGATAAAGTTTAATTTATAAATAAATTAAATCTGATTGTGTCTGCAGATAGGTGTGAGAATTGAATGGTGTCATCAGCAGGAATGATTCTTCCCTTGTTGGGGGGAAAATATCTCCACACATTTGGTCACAGAAGCCTTCTTTGTTGATGATCCTTGCTATGGCGTGAGTTCAGAGAAAATCGTGTCAAGTATGTCTTTCCACACATATAGTGGATAAGGGGTACTACTGTATACTCTGTTTTAACAGCCCTTCATATTTTGGTCCAGAATCATGCTCTTTGACACTGTTGACTCATCACACCTGTTCTGCTACAGTACCATTTTTGCTCAATCTCATAGCGTTTGGCTAAAATCACTTGTATACTGCAGTTCACTTGTAGATACAACGTTTTTTATAACTTATTCTTCTTTCCATCTAATAAATACAAAGGGAAGAGTTCTTACTGCATTAATTACTTACCAATAGGTATAATTAATGTTAATTCTAGTAAAGTCCCAGGCACGCTCCCAAAGGAATGCTTTGTAACAAAGCATCAGTCTTTTGTTTTAAAAAAAGCAAACCAAACCAAAACAAAAACAACAACAACAAAAACAGCATCTAAAGCATACACAAAACTGTGAACTTTTTTTTACTTTATTTATTTATTTATTTATTTATTTTTTGTTTGTTTGTTTTTTTATTTATTTTATTTTTTTAATTATTATTATTTTTTTATTATACTTTAAGTTCTAGGGTCATGTGCATGATGTTTATTCATGTATAACTCCCCAATGCAATCCCTCCCTCCTCCCCCTCCTCATGATGGCCCCAGTTGTTTGATGTTCCCCTTCCCGAGTCCAAGTGATCTCATTGTTCAGTTCCCCCTATGAGTGAGAACATGCGGTGTTTGGTTTTCTCTTCTTGTGATAGTTTGCTAAGAATGATGGTTTTCCAGCTGCATCCATGTCCTACAAGGACGCAAACTCATCCTTTTTGATGGCTGCATAGTATTCCATGATGTATATGTGCCACATTTTCTTAATCCAGTCTGTCATGATGGACATTTGGGTTGATTCCAAGTCTTTGCTATTGTGAATAGTGCCGCAATAAACTACGTGTGCATGTGTCTTTGTAGTAGAGTAATTTATAATCCTTTGGGTATATACCCAGTAGTGGGATGGCTGGGTCATATGGTACATCTAGTCTAGATCCTTGAGGAATCGCCATACTGTTTTCCATAATGGTTGAACTAGTTTACAATCCCCCAACAGTGTAAAAGTGTTCCTATTTCTCCACATCCTCTCCAACACCTGTTGTTTCCTGACTTCTTAATGATTGCCATTCTAACTGGTGTGAGATGGTATCTCATTGTGGTTTTGATTTGCATTCTCTGATGGCGAGTGATGATGAGCATTTTTTCATGTGTCTGTTGGCTGTATGGTGTCTTCTTTTGAGAAATGTCTGTTCATACCTTTCCCCACTTTTTGATGGGGTTGTTGTTTTTTTCTTGTATATTTGTTTGAGTTCTTTGTAGATTCTGGATATTAGCCCTTTGTCAGATGAGTAGGTTGCAAATTTTTTTTCCATTCTGTAGGTTGCCTGTTCACTCTGATGGTAGTTTCTTTAGCTGTGCAAAAGCTCTTTAGTTTAATTAGATCCCATGTGTCAATTTTGCTTTTGCTGCCGTTGCTTTTGGTGTTTTAGACATGGAGCCCTTGCCCATGCCTATGTCCTGAATGGTACTACCTAGATTTTCTTCTAGGGTTTTTTATGGTATTAGGTCTAACATTTAAGTCTCTAATCCATCTTGAATTAATTTTTGTATAAGGGGTAAGGAAAGGATCCAGTTTCAGCTTCTACTTATGGCTAGCCAATTTTCCCAGCACCATTTATTAAATAGGGATCCTTTCCTATTTCTTGTTTCTCTCAGGTTGTCAAAGATCAGATGGCTGTAGATGTGTGGTATTATTTCTGAGGACTCTGTTCTGTTCCATTGGTCTATATCTCTGTTGTGGTACCAGTACCATGCTCACTGCAGCAATCACAGATAAGAAAAAGGAAAAAAAAAAAAAACTTTATTTAAAATGCAAATACTTGCAGGGCGTGGTGGCTCACGCCTGTAATTCTAGCACTTTGGGAGGCCGAGACCAGTGGATCATGAGGCCAGGAGATCAAGACCATCTTGGCTAACTCGGTGAAACTCCAGCTCTACTCAAAATATAAAAAATTTGTCTGGCATGGTGGCAGGCGCCGGTACTCCCAGCTACTCAGGAGGCTGAGGCAGGAGAATGACATGAACCCGGGAGGTGGAGCTTGCAGTGAGCCAAGATTAGGCCACTGCGCTCCAGCCTGGGTGACACAGCGAGACTCCATCTCAAAAAAAAAAAAAAAATTAAAACAAAGCAAATGCTCAGAAATTACAAATTTCATCATATTTTGTACATTTTTTTTTCTAAAAGAAGATCATAGTATGCTTGCATATGTATAATTTAACTATTTATTTTTTCCTCTCTGGTTATAACAAAATACATCTTCACACATCAGCTTACTTCTATACCTATTGCCACCTTCAATGGTCACATGTTATTCCATCCTATGGATGCAACTGAAATTTATTTATAGGATCCATTCTCTGGGTTCTTTTAAAAATAAGAGCTATGAAAACTAACGTGCATGTATCTTTATTTCCTAAGGGCATTTTAGTATAATGGAATTGATGAGTAAAGGGCATACACATTTTTAAAATGTAGTACTTACCACCAAATTATCTATCTGAAAAGTAATCAGCAACTTAAACTTTTAAGTAGCAGTATAAAACATCCTCACAAATATTGTGGATAGAAAACTGTTTGATTCCTCTTTTAAATTCTTATACCAGAAATGAAAAGGATTTTTTCCTATATACAAAAGTAACTTGTAAATCTGGAGAAAGATACTTGGCCTACTTTTACAGTGTTTGATGATTTGATTTGAAAAAATTCCCTGTAAAATGAAGATGTACTTTTCATCGAATGTGTATATAACTTTTCATCTAATGTATATATAACGGATATAATATAACATTTATATCTGTGGTATATATGTGGTATACATATCAGTAATATCTGTATCTTATCATATATAATAAACAACATAGGCTGGGTGTGGTGGCTCACACCTGTAATCCCAGCACTTTGGGAGGCCGAGGCAGGCAGATCACTTGAGGTCAGGAGTTCGAGGCCAGCCTGGCCAACATGGTGAAAGCCCCTCTCTACTAAAAATACAAAAATTAGCCAGGCGTGCTGGCACCTGCCTGTAATCCCAGCTACTTGGGAGGCAGAGGGTGGAGAATTGCTTGAACCCAGGAGGCCGAGGTTGCAGTGAACCAGGATTGTGCCACTGGACACCAGCCTGAGTGAAGAAGCGAGACTCCAACTCAAAAAAATAATAATAATAAAGAATATAATGAATTCCCTATAAAACGAAAACATACTTTTCATCTGAATATATATATATATATATATATATAGTAAATATTTCAAGTAAGCTCTCTTTTATTTTGTTAACTTTTTTTCTGAAACACAGTCAGTTTTAATTTTTAGTTTGCTAAATCAACCTTAGAATGTCTGCTTACGAGGTCATTCTTAGGGAGGTGTTTGTCAAAATGTACCTGTAAAATAAGCGTTTGTGTTTTCTTCTGGTACTTTACTCATTTGGACATGTAAAAATTTCAGTCTGCATTCCATCAGGAACTCATGTCTGTGACACAAAATTTCATTAGTTTTCCTCAAACAGCAGAAATTTTTTCACTAATAACTCGTCTTTTCCTACTCATCAATCCTTACGTATATCTTACATAATTTCAGTGTTTCTGGGTTTCCTATTCTCTTCCATGCTTCTGTCTTTTCAGCTGTTAGTAAACAACTAATTTTAGAAATTAATAGCATATTCTGCTATCTAGAGGAGCAAGTGTTTTTTTCACTCCGTTATGAGATTTTTTAAAATATCATCACAATAGTGAAAGACAGCAGGTGTCACACAAAAATGTTAAAACCTTGATATTTTCATTCGGTCTATGTAAAACTGACAAACAGAGAAAGAGCTCACATTTTGAGAAAAATGTCCCTTTCCATTCGAGAACACAGAACTCACCTCCCACTTCCAAGTTGCTCTCTAAGAACCTTCAGTAAAGAACCTACCTACACAGGTGGATACGGATGTAAAACGGACAGATTTATCTGAGAATTTCTCGCCTACCGAAAATAACTCAGGGTATTTTTGATAGGGGAATGAATTCTCTCCTTAGGCACCTCCTATAATGTATACAAACCATGTTTTAAAGGTGTTCATTAAAAATAACAACACCGTATATGCTTTGTGAGTTAAATCACTCAAATTCTCCATCAACTGCTCCAGCCAGGGAATTATGAGGGATGGAAAACAGCTGAGGGTCCATTTGACTTCGCCGCTCAGAGGGTGCCCGGCGCCCTCCAAGGCCCGGTCCCAGGGGCTGCGGGGAAGCCGGGCCTGGGGACCCCCTCCCACCCCGGACTGAGGCCCCCTCCCCGCTACCTGTGCTGCTTGTCCAGGGCATCCAGGTCTCCGCTCCTGCGCGTCAGGCAGCGCTCCATTTCCCCGGCATCACCCCTGACAGCAGTCCTGTGGATCTTCCGCAGTTCGGAGTCCCGGATTCGGTACCCGGAACCCGTGTAGACGTGGTCTATGGAGCCCAGGACCGTCTGGCCCCTGCGGCTCCGGAAGCCAAACAACTTCATGGTAGTGACTTCTCAGATCCCCAACCACCGATCGGCTCTTGAGTGGGGGCAGCTCCCTGTCACCTTTTCACCACCCCCCACCCCCGCCCCCGCCGACCCAGCCCCAAATCCCCTATCCAACCCCAAGTCTGGATCCAACCCCAAATCCGCGATCCAACCCCCCAGTCCGCGGTTCCAAATCTATAATGTATTCCAAAATCAGAGATCCAGCCCGGCCACCACAGCCTTCAGCAGCGACATTCCCAGCCTCGGACCTCTCAGACCGAGTGAGCTCGCAAAGCCGTTTGGCGCGCGTGCCTGCAGCCGCGGTGGCAACCGGCTTCCGGAAGCCGCCCCTGGCTGCGCACCGCGGTAGTGTGCTTCAGCTCCAGGCGGGCGCCACTGGGGGCTCGCGGGTTCTCCTGGGCTTCCCTGGCGGCCCCAGGATGTTTGCAGCTGCAGATCTGGCACTGGTGCGGGATGGCGAAGCTTCCCTTGGATGGCATTAGGGTCCCCCAGTGCACAGCCTACCTGGCCTCAAGATGAGCTCCTCCTGGACATCTCTCTAGATCCTGGGCCCTGGCGCTGGGCACACTGTACCCACACCGATGAAACTGAGCGGCTGCTGGCGGGCCGATGACCTGACTTTGCCACCTGGGTGTCTGGCTTCAGGATCCACGCTGCTGGGGGGCGGGCCTGGCCTGGGGTGTCCAGTCACTTGCTGTCTGTGCACCACGTCTAGGCTGCAGCTGCGGGTCAGACGCCAGTGGGGGTTGGCAGGCCTGGTACCTGATGCCCTCAGGGTCAAGTGCATCGCCCGCCCACTCGAGGGTCTGCTCTGACTTGGCCTCCTCCAAGAACGCAGGGGCCGCGGGGGAGAGGCTCTTCTTCGTGATAACTGGGATGGTTTTGTGCAGCAGGTTCTGTGCTGCTGCTGTGCAGACTGCCTGACTTGGAACTCCGGGCACTGGCCCCGTGTCTGCCTGGCAGGTGTGCGGGAAGGGTGAGTGCCGCGGAGGGTCAGGGGTTGCTCCATCATCTCTGCCCATGTGCAATTTGCAGTTCTGCCGTTTTCTGCAACAGCTGAGGCGCAGAACCCCCCTGGATGGCGTCAAGGTTGCGGGCATGGAGCACAGCCCACCAGGCCTGAGGGTCCGCTCCTTTTCCACGCGGTCTGAAGCCTGACACAGATGCTGAGCACTCTACCTGGATGCGGATGGGGGTGACTGATGGGTTGCAGAGCCGCCATCTGGCTTTGCCACTCAGGCCTCTGGCCCCAGGATCCGCATGCTGACGTCATGGGCTGGGAGCGGCCAGGCAGTTGCTGCCCATGTGCAGGTGGCAGCTGCAGCTTGGGCACCGTCGGGGATTGGCAGGGCAGGTACCTGATGACCTCAGGGTCACCAAGTGCACCTCCTGCCCAACCGCGAGTCAGTTCCTTTTTAGCCTGCGCCAACAGCGCAGGGGACATGGTGGCTCAGTTCTCCATGGAAACTGGGATGGGGTTAGCGGCCAGTTCCCGCCCTTTGGTCGCCTGGCCAACTGCCAGACTTTAGCCTCTGCCACCCAGGCATCTGTCTCTGGGGTTGCCGCTACTCGGGTAGAAGCGGGGGTCAGGGTGGGCGTGGAGTGTCACCGGTTGCCAGGCCAGCACTGTTTGCAACATATTCAGATGGGGGCGGCAGCTCTGCAGGAACTCAGACCCAGCCAGCCCTCCCACTCAAGTACAGGTTCCGGATCCTGATGCCTCCACCCACAGAGCCCTGTCCCCGGTGGTGTCCGCTACTCCGTGTCCAGCGTGCCTAGGGGTCCCAGGCGGTCTCCGCAACACAGAGCGAGAGGGCGCGGGCCCAGGAACCACCGCGGGTATGGGGGTCTTGCGGTGCTCAGGATTCCTGCGGAAACTCTGTGGGCTAGCTGGGCTGGAGCAGGAGCAGGAAGAGGGCGCGCTCTAGAGTCTGGAGTCCCGGGAGAGGAAGAAGGCTCCTTCTTGGGAGGCCACTGCTGTTGCTGCAACCTCTGCCGCCACAGGCATTGTACCCGCTGATAGCGCTCTTAACTCACCGCCCGCTGTTGGCTCCGGGATAGCGCCCCTAACAACCTCCCCTCGCCCGCCACAGTGTAGAACCCAATGGCGCACCCAACTTGTCCCCGCCTGGGACGTTGCAGCACCAGCTAACTGCCCGACCTGCCCCCTGCTGTGGGCCATGCAGTCACGGATAGGACCCCCAACCAACCCCCTGCTGCCAGGAGTGACGCCCCGGAGTGACGCTGCAATCTGCTCCCCTCCGTGAATAGTGCAGCCACCAATCCTTAAAGCCTCCAAGCCGCTCCCCATTACAGGTAATGCAGCCCCAGATAGCGGATAGCACCCCCATCCATCCCTCAGCCACGGACTATAATACCCTGGATAGCGCACCCAACCTGCACCCCGCCGTGGACAGTGTATTCCTCCACAGCACCCCTAACCCGTATGCCGCTGCCGAAAACATGATCCTGATAGCGCCCCAAACCCGACCCCTGCCACAGGCTGTGCAGCAGCTGATAGAGCCGCTAACTCACCCCCCACTGACCTCGGCGCAGGCCCGGAATGGTGCCCACAACCCACCCCACCATCCCGCCTGCCACCGGCGGGGTATCACCCACAAACTGACCCTTGCCATGGGCAGTGCATCCTCCAATAGCACACCGAACCTGCCCCCTACCATGGGCAGTCTGGTCCCCAATAGCGCCCAAAACCATCCCCTCCAAGCACCACCCTGCACCCCCCTTTCCCCGCCCCCACCCACAGTACCACGGGATACTGCCCCAACCTATCCCCTGCGGCGAGCATTTCAGATAGCGCCCCCAACAAGCCCTCAGCCGCGGGCAGTGCAGCGCCGATAGCACCCCCACCCCGCTGTGGGCAGTAAAGCAGGACCAGTCAGCGCCCAATCAGTCCCCGCATCCGGGCGCAGCCTGCAGTGTAACCACAATAATGGCCCCAACCCGCACCCCCACCAGGCTGCGGGCAGCGCAGCACCAGATAGCACACTTAAAGTAGGGACGCCCGGAATAACACCCCAACGAGCACCCGCCGTGGGCAGTGTAGCTCCGGATAGCGCACCCACCCCATTGCCTTTCTACGCTCTGCCCGGCTGCAGTGGCTGTCGCTGCCACCAACGGCGGGGGTGGGTGGCGGGGGGAAACAAACAAACTTTACCTAATCAAGATTTCAAATACTTTTTATATATGTAACTTTTAAAGTGTAATAAGAACAATAAGATATATATTAAAATAGCCAATAATTGTTATTTTCTCAAGTTTTCATTTATTCCATTGTTTACTGACCTTTCAGGCACATAAAATAGGATTTAATTTCCTACTTGGTTCATACCACTTAATATTAGATAATCAATTAGCTATAAATCGAAAACCTATGAAAATAATGTTGGTTTAAAACTGTTTTGATAATGTAACAAGAAATTCGAAAGATAAAAGGTTAACTTTAATTAATGTCTCTAAATGAATCTGTGCCTCAATGCTGAGTGTTCAACAGCAACAGGATTCAGAGAAATCACACAACTTGCTTTAATTTTTATTTGTAATCTAAGAAAGAGCACTGTTGGGAAGGTCTCATTGCATATTTATGTGATGACCTTTTATTTCTAATACGTATTTTGAAAATAATAATAAATCTTTTGCAAGTTACACAGATTTCTGTAATTACTACATACATTGTGTGTGAAATAGTAAAACACAGGCTACTGGCCCCAGAAGCTGGGCTGCTGGTTTGGCCTGAGCTCCTGGTCAGACCAGGAGGAGGGGCTGGCTGTGTCCACACGCAGGGGCCAGGCCTCGGTGGAGCTCACCAGCCCATAGATTCCATCTGTGCTTGCAGAGTTGAGCAGACTCCAAGGACTGAGCTACTCTCATCAAATCCCCTAGACACTAACTAGATAGCAATCGATGTCTGCTTCTTTCCACAAGAGACTTTAGGCCCCTATATGGAAACAAAGTCCAAAAGTGTGTGTATGTGTGTGTAACTGACTGGGAGTAATGCCAACCACACCAAAGACAAGCAAGATCACCCAGACAAAGCAGCGCCTGCTGTCATCCATCCTGGGAGGGTGTGCCCCAGTCTGGGTGGTTTTGTCAATTCACACCTACCAGCCCATTCTCTGGACCTGAAGTTTTAAAAAGTCCTCATGTCAAACTTAATATTAGGGTTAGAGAAGTTAAAACACAAATGGGACTGGCATGAAGTGGACTGTGTTTTCCAAGGAGGATGTTTCAGTTAATAAAAACAATCTTAGTGTCAGCATCATTCATAGAATGGTAGATATTTGTGCCTCTAGCAGGAGGCTACAGTCTTAAGTTACATGGCCCCAAGCCCACATGGTCCTTCTCTTTGCTATTTTAGTTCAGAGAGAAGGGGGTGCAGCCCTCAGGACAGGAGGTACGTCTGGTCCAAGGCTCTGAAATGCCTTCCTCACTCAGAGCTGCATTGACCAAGGGTGGCTGCCATGAACACTGAGGGGGAAATGACAGAGGGAAGCTGTTGAAACAGCCCTGAGGCCAGCACCCACTGTGCCACACTGAGGAAGCCAGGAGGAGAATGGTCTGGCAGGGAGCATGGGCAGCATCTGCTTCCATTTGCTCTCCACCCCCATGGGATTTAACCGAGTGTGTGATGTGGGAAGTGAAGCAGTGCCCAGGCAGCCATGAGAGGGGTCAAATCTGGGCCTCATGCTCTCAGTGGAGGGTGCACTTAGTGATTCAGGCTTCTACTGGGAGAGAGGGGCCGAGGGCAGAGCAGCAGGCACAGGTGTTATGGCTGGGGGCAAAGTCTTCCTCATCAGGTGGGTCAAAGAAAATTATATGAGTGAAAATATTTCACCAAGTCGAATACAGATGGACACTTTGGTTTGCACTTCACTAGGGATGAAGAGGGAAAAAAGACCCAGCTGAGCAAGAGATTTTTGGGAACAAGTAACTTTCCAGATGAAGCATTGGTTTTCTCTCCAGGTCTCAGGTGTGCCAACATTTGGATCATCTGTTGAGGGGAGAGATCCAATCTCCTAGACAAAAATGTTCCAAACTTTCACAAACTTAACACCCTCTGTAGTTTAAAAGGCAGGATGTTTGTGATGTGGGTCCTGACTCCACCATCTCTTGGCTAGGGTTCCTGGAAACAGACTCAGATGGAGATTCCTGGGCAAGAGGCTCACTGAGGCATGTTCTGGGGAGGCAGGGGCATGGGGCAGGGCAGAGGGAGAAGTCAGGCAAGGGTGCAGCTCAGCAGAGGCCACAGCCAGGCCCATGGGGAGCTCTGCAATGGGGATGGCCTCAGAGTGGTAGCACACTGGGGCAGAAGAATCAGGCCTTTGTATTCCCATAGAAGCCATTTATTGGAAAGAGGAAGTTCCAGGAAGGGCATGAACTTGGACAAAGCAGCTTCCTCTGACTCAGATCAATGCCCACAGAGGGACTCAGCTGTGAACCATCAGTGGCCACACTCCCAGAAACTGAGAGAATGAAGTCTCACTGGTAAACAGGAAACTGTGGGAGTGAGCACCACTGAGAAATCAAGAGATGTAATCTCTAGGAGACTCAGTTAATTTATCTGTACAATGGGAAGAATTATTACCATTACTGCACAGGGAACTTTAAGAAATAAATGAAAGACTATATTTGAAAAGTGACACTGAGCCGTGCATTAGGTTATGTCATCGTTGGTTAGTAAGATATGCACACAGCAAGGGGACAAGATGGGTGACACCTGGCAGCACTTCACATGCCCCATGTGAAGCACAAATTGTTATTCAGCAAGGGCCTCTTAACCAACTCTTAGGTGTCTTGGGTCATGCTGAGTCCCGGGAATAAAAAGACACATTAAGACATGATCTCCTGCAAACACAAAGAGGTGTATTACTGAGTTAGCTAAAGATATGGGAAACGAAAAGACAAGATTATTCTTATTTGTAGAAGATTTCTTCATGTGTCTAGAAAGCTCAGAAGAATCAAGTTAAATGTTATGAAAATCAATATGGGTTTGGCAACATGGCTGAATCCCTGGCAAAAATTCAAACATCAGTAGTTTTCCTAGAAGCGAGCAAAAACTAATGGGAATGTGTGAATAACAAAATCTCACCTCTAGAGGCAAGAAAATGGACAGCAGTATTTTAAAGAGAAAGGTACTTTGTAAAATACTCCTGAGAATATTCACAACAATGTTATTCATTATAGCCTAAAAGTAGAGCAACTACTTTTACTGGAACTACTGGATACAAAGTTTCAGTTTGAGAGGATAAAAAATCCTTTCATTGGAGAATGGGGATGTTGCACACTAATGCAATATACTTATGATGTAAAACTCAATACTTAATACAGCTAAAATGACAATTTTTATGTTATCTATATTTTATCATAAAATATTTTTAAAGATATGAGCAAATTCTCTGTGAAAAATAACAAAAATGTATTGAGAAGAGAGATAAAATATGACTAGAGCCCTTTTTTTTGTGTGGGAAGAACAAATAAAGTGAATATAATAATTGGTTTCAAATGAATCTATAGTTAATTGTGTTCCATTCAAAATATGTGATAATCATTTTGAGGATACTGAAAAACACATGGAAAAATAAACCAAAATAACTAAAAATATTTGGAAAATTACTCCTGATGCCTAATATTAAAATATATTACAGAATTAAAAGGATGTGATGATGATGCAGAATAAACACTTTACACAAATCTGTTAGTTATTCCCTGTTGTGGCTCTCAGTTCACAGCCTATTTCAAGAAGCACCACGTGCTGAGTGCTCACATGGTGCTGGGTGCTGGCGAGGCTGCAGACAGCAACAACACCCAGGGATGGGCAGCCGTCATGCCAGGCACCACCAAGGAAGAGCCCATCCCAGCCTAGGAGGATGGAGGTCCGAGGGAGGGGGGGCTTCCTGTGAGTGATGACACCTATGCTGAGACTGTGGCCTAGGAGTGAGCATGAGGAAGAGGCTCAAAGCACACATTTCAGAATGAGGGTTAGAAAGAAGGCTGGGAGGGCACAGTCCGGCAGGGATCTGCACAATTCCCTTGTGGAGAACCTCAGTGTGGGAAGTGCAGGCTGGAGGGGTCAATGCCTTGTGCCCAGCAGGGCATTTGAGCCACAGTAGTGAGATCCAGAGCGGTTGCCCCGTAGAAGACACAGCACTCAGAGCTTTGGGGGAAATGCAACAGAGAAGGTCATGTATTATTCTGTCACTTGTGACAACATCGATGAACCTGGAGGACATTATGTTAAGCCAGACAGAGAAAGACAAACATTACATCATCTCATTTATATGTGGGATCTAAAAATCCAAACTTATAGAAGCCGAGAGTAGACTGGTGATGACCAGGGGATGGAGCAGGGGGAACATTGCGGAGATGTTAGCCAACACATCTGTATTTCTTGATATAGAAGAGCATTATACTATATTAGATAGAAAAAAAAATAAGGAATAATCTATGTGGCATTATCCTGATATATAAAGAGAGAGAGAGAGACTAGAAAACAATAGTTATTTCTGGATATAAGAGGGGGAAAAAATAACTAACAGCCTCAAAGGCAAGGTTGTGGGGCAAGTAGGAGCTATCACACCTTGGTGGGAAGGTAAGATTGTACAATCACTTTAGAAATGTTTGTTATAAACTGAAGTATACACTAACCCTATGATTTTTGTGTGAATGCAAGAACATTTGTTACACCTTTTCTGATTATAAAAATTGAAATCAACAGTCTTAAAAGGAGCCAAGACTCAGGTGCATCAGGACAGAGAAGTGGGAACTGTGGGAAAACAGGGGCATTGAGCACAGTAGCTGGGAAAGGGCATGGGGTCTGAGAACCACAAGAGATTTTTGGAATCTGAATTTGCCAACTGAGTGTGAGAACTATGTGACAGTTTCCATCCTGGGTGCCTGGCTGCTGGTGAGCTTTTCACATGAAATAGTGAGTTCTTTTGTGGAGGTTTTGAAGTTGATTTAAGCTTCCCAAGAGCTGGAAATACGGATGTGAAATTAGAAGAAGTTGGATCATATTTATATATAATACATATATATTATATATAATCATATAATATATATGAAATAAATATACATACATATAAGATATCTTTAAAGACAGGAAAGCAAAATACAAAACACTCTGAGTTGTGGCAAAGGAAGAATAAATTTTAGTGGACAAACTAGAAAATGTAGAAGAAATGGACTGGGCACCGTGGCTCATACCTATAATCCCGGCACTTTAGCAGGCTGAGGCAGGCAGATCATTTGAGGTCAGGAGTTCCAGACCAGCCTGGCCAACATGGTGAAACCCCACCTCTACTAAAAATACAAAAATTAGCCAGGCCATGGTAGTGCATGCATTTAATCCCAACTACATGGGAGACTGAGTCAAGAGAATCATTTGAACCTGGGAGATGGAGGTTGCAGTGAGCTGAGATTGTGCATTACAATCCAGCCTGGGTGACAGAGTGAGACTGTGTCCCAAAAGAAAAAAAAAAAAAAGGAAAGAAAATGGAGAAGAAATGGATAAATTCCTGGAAACCTATATCCTTCCAGGATCAAACCAAAAAGAAATTGAAATCCTGAGCAGAGCAATAATGAGTAGTAAAATTGAATATGTAATTTAAAAAAAAAAAAAATCCCAACGAAATAAAGCCCAGAACCAAACAGGTTCACTGGAGAATTCTATGAGATGTACAACAAGGAAGTGGTAGTTATTTTACTGAAATCATGCCAAAAATCAAAAAGAAGGGACTCATCCCTAATATCCTACAAAGCCAGTGTCACCCTGACAGTAGAGCCAGGCAAGGACACAACAGAAATAGAAAACTACAGACCAATATCCCTGATGAACGTAAATGCAAAATTCCTCAACTAAATAGTAGCACACTGGTCCAGCAGCACATCAAAAAGATAATGCACTACACTCAAGTGGATTTGATTCAAGGGATGCAAGATTGTTTTAACATCTGTAAGTCAATAAATATGATTCACCACATAAACAGACTTTAAAACTAAAATCATATGATCATATCAATAGATGTGTAAAAAGTATTTGACAAAATACAGCATCTCTTCATGATAAAAATTCTTACCAAACTAGGCATACAAGGTGCATAACTAAAATATAGCTAAAAATAATAACGGCTGTATATGACAAACCCACAGCCAACATCATACTGATTGGGTTCAATTTGAAAGCATTTTGCCTAAGAACTGGAATGGGACAAGGATGCCCACTGTCCACTCATTTAACACAGTACCAGAAGTCCTAGCAAAAGCAATCAGGTAGAAGAAATGAAGAGCATCCAAATTGTAAAAGAGAAAGTCTAACTTTTTGTGTTTGCCAATAAAATGGTCTTATACCTAGAAACCCTTAAAGATACTTCAAAAGACTCCTAGATTTCATAAATGATTTTACTAAAGTTTCAGGACTCAAAATCAATATATAAAATCAGTACTTCTATACACCAATGATGATGAAGCTTAGAGCCAAATTAAGAACTCAAGGCCATACATAATAGCTAAAGATAGCTATTATGCTATCTTTACATATAGCTAAAAGATAAAATACCAAAAAAAAAAAAAAAAACATTTAATCAAGGAGGCACAAGATCTCTCCAAGGAGAACTACAAACACTGATGAAAGAAATAGATGACCCAAAAAACTGAAAAAACATTCCATGCTCATAGATTTGAATAATCAATATTGTTAAAATGACCATACTGACAAAAGCTTTCTACAGACTCAGTGCGGTTCCTGTCAAATTATCAATATCATTCTTTAGAGAATTAGAAAAAAATCCTAAAATTCAATCCTAAAATCCTAAAACCAAGGCAATCCTAAGCAAAAAGAATACAATTGGAGGTATCACATTATACTACAAGGCAATAGTAAGCAAGACATCAGGGCCCTGATATAAAAAAAACAGACATATAGATCAATGGAACAAAATAGACTCATAGAAATAAAGAAATGTACCTCAATCAACGGATCTTTGACAAAGTTAAGAAATCAAACACTGGGGAAAGGATACCTATTCAATAAATGGTGGGGGTAATTGGAGAGCCACACGCAGAAACATGAAACTGGACCCTTATCTCTCCATATAAAAAAATTAACTCAAGGTGATTAAAGACTTAAATGTAAGAACTGAAACAATAATATCACAGAAGATAACCGAGGAGAAATCTTCTGGATATTGATCTAGGCAAAGAATTTATGACTAAGTCCTCAAAATGAAGCACATCATCAACTACCTTAGACAAATGGGACTTAATTAGACTAAAATGCTTCTGCGCAGCAAAAGAAATAATCAACAGAGTAAACAGATACCCTACAGAATGAAAGAAAATATTTGCAAACAATGTATCTGATAAAAGGCTAATATTGAGAATCCACAAGGAACTCAAATAACTCAATTAAAAATAATACCATTAAATAAAAAGTTTATGGCTGCCAGTGTGGCCTCCACCAGCCGGGACGAAGCTCTGGATAAAGTATATGAGGAGATTGAAAAAGACTTAATTCTCCTGGGAGCTACAGCTATTGAAGACAAGCTACAGGATGGAGTTCCAGAAACCATTTCAAAACTTGCAAAAGCTGACATTAAGATCTGGGTGCTTACTGGAGACAAAAAGGAAACTGCTGAAAATATAGGATTTACTTGTAAACTTCTGACTGAAGACACCACCATCTGCTATCACTGTGTTATCCAGGATGGTCTTGATCTCCTGACCTCGTGATCCGCCCGTCTCGGCCTCCCAAAGTGCTGGGGTTACAGGCTTGAGCCACCTCGCCCGGCCAAGACTATGTCTTAAGAAAAATTTAAAAATAGACCGGGCACGGTGGCTCATGCCTGTCATCCTAGCACTTTGGGAGGCCAAGGCGGGTGGATAACTTGAGGTCAGGAGTTCCAGACCAGCCTGGCCAACACGATGAAACACTGTCTCTACTAAAAATATAAAAATTAGCTGGACATTGCTTGAACCTGGGAGGTGGAGGTTCCAGTGAGCCGAGATTGTGGCACTGCACTCCAGCCTGGGCAACAGAGTCAGACTCCATCTCAAAAAAAAATTTTTTTTAATAATAATAAAAGTCCTATTATTCAACTGGTTATGTACATTATGGTTGAAAGGGAACATTCTAATCCAGTCTCAACCCAGGGCAATAGAATTACAAAGCATGTTGTATTTCAGTTCAAATAGTATTGTATTATAAAATTAGTTACATTTTCCTTTCTGTGATCTTCAGCATAATTTACCAGAGGCTCCTTTTTAACCCTCATAGGCCAACTTAACATATTTTTAAATTTATAGTAGTAATGACAAATGACTTATCAGCGTTCATCATCTGAAAGCTAAGTAGTTCAATCACTTTTTCAAAGTTGATAGTAGGTTGCATGGTTTCATGTTCTCATATTAGTTTAATAATTCTATTTAATCAAGGAAAATAACTTCAGATTCCATAAAGTTTCAGTTTATTTTTGGTTTACTACTGGGTGAGATAGCACACTACATACTTTTACTATCAAATATTATTTTAGCAGCTTCCCATAGTACCAAATGATTTGATTCCCTACTCTCATTTTTTAAAGCATCTAAATATTTCTGGGCTTAAAAAGGGGGTTTTAGGCCGGGCGCGGTGGCTCAAGCCTGTAATCCCAGCACTTTGGGAGGCCGAGATGGGCAGATCACCAGGTCAGGAGATTGAGACCATCCTGGCTAACCTGGTGAAACCCCGTCTCTACTAAAAAATACAAAAAACTAACCGAGCGAGGTGGCGTGCGCCTGTAGTCCCAGCTACTCACGAGCCTGAGGCAGGAGAATTGCGTAAACCCGGGAGGTGGAGCTTGCAGTGAGCTGAGATCGGCCACTGCACTCTAGCCTGGGCAACAGAGCGAGACTCCGTCTCAAAAAAAAAAAAAAAAAAAGGGGGGGGGTTAAAAACTGAGGATATCAGTAATACATTGCAGAATATTTTGTAAAGCTTCTTTTGGAAAGGAAACTTTTGTGCCTGCCTATATGTAAAGTATTTTATAAGGGACTTGAACAGAGACTTCTCTTTTTCACTTGTCTTATGGAGAAAAGGCTATTGGCAGCCACATTCCTAAGAATGGGGAATGGTGTGTCCTTTTAAATTTGAAGATAACTTTAGGTAATTATGGGAACTCCTCAAAGAGGTAAAAGTTATTTTTTTCCAGACATTTTTCTCATTCTGTGTCTTTCACACACTGGTTTCCATAGTTCAATAATTCTGTTCTTTACCATTGGGCTGTGAATGTTCACAATATCAGTCCCGTTGAATTCCTATGAGGTAATCACAATGTGTAAATAGTTCATTTTCTAGGTTTGATTAAAGAATGTATGGCTTTTTATTCTGTGGAAGTAAAATGCTGAACGTTTACAACTTTTCCTTGTAAATAAAAAAATGCAATTAATTTTTTTTTTTTTTTTTTTTTTTTTTTTTTTTACAGAAAAGTTAGCTTGTGTAATTCTGTTACTTTCAGATTTCTCTCCTGTGTTTGGAAATTGTGGGAAAGATTGACAATGCAAATATGTCAAAGACATACTGTTGGGTGCAATATTAACAATTTTAAAATGCAAATTTCTTTGTATAAAGTATTTCTATATTCTGTAAATCTGAGATTTGATGTATATTTTGTTTAAAAAATGTTTAGTAAAATCTTTGAAAAGTAAAAAAAAAAAAAAATACCATTAAAAAGTGGGTATAGTGCCAGGTGTGGTGGCTCACGCCTGTAATCCCAGCACTTTGGGAAGCCAAGGCAGGCAGATCACAAGGTCAAGAGTTTGAGACCAGCCTGACCAACATGGTTAAACTCCATCTCTATTGAAAAAAAAAAAATACAAAAATTAGCCGGGCCTGGTGGCACACACCTATAATCCAAGCTAGTCAGGAAGCTGAGGCAGGAGAATCACTTGAACCAAAGAGGCAGAGGTTGCAGTAGTCAAGATCAGGCCATTGCACTCCAACCTGGGCAACAGAGTGAGACTCTGTCTCAAAAAAAAAAAAAAAAAGTAGGCCTAAGAATATAACTTACAAGAAATGCGAAGGACCTCTTCAAGAAGAACTGCAAACTGCTGCTCGAGGAAATAAGGTAGGACAGAAACAAATGGAAAAAAAATTCATGCTCATGGATAGGAAAAAGTAATTTATAGATTCAATGCTATTCCCATCAAGCTACCATTGATTTTCTCTGCAGAA
>NW_022680959.1:0-52760 GCF_009764315.1 Trachypithecus francoisi | reverse complement strand
CTCACGTCTACAGCTTCATGGAGAGAAGAGTCCAAGGTTCTCTTGTTCTTCTGCTAGGGATTGTCATCTTCTCAGAGATGTGCAGCCTGAAGAATCAGCGAAGGCAGGTGCGGCGAGGAGGGAGGGAGAGAAAGGAGGTGTGTATTGGGCTTGGGATAGGTAGGTTCTGGAGCTCCAGAACTGAGCTTTTGCCTAAAATGCACCTTTTGTAAACAACATTTATTTTTCTAACAAACCCTTAAGCCTTCAGGCAGGATTTTCATCATCTAACTTGAAGCAGATGGGCAACAAAGACCCCATATATCTGGACATGGAAGAATGAAGGTCAGAAAAGAACAGTTACAAGGTTAACTACGCCTCTGTGTGGAACAGGATGAGTCTTTAGTTTTTTGCCGATGACTGCCCTGATTGCTCCACAAAGAGGCATGTGGTGCCTGGAAATCTGAGGACATCTGCCTCAGACACCTGTCTATTATTAAATGCCCCCATCCCCAGGCTGTGCATCCTCACTTCTTTGTCCCATTGCACAGGTTCTAGATGCCTGAGGGCGTGATGACATGGAGGCCAGAAGTTGTGTGGTTGTCATGTTTCCGAGTTGACACCAGGCCGTGTGAGTTGGGGCAAGATGCAGGAATGCCAGATCCACGACATTCTCCCCGGCCCACACCGCCTCCTGCACTTCCCCTATGGGAAGCCGCCCCACCACACGTGACCACCATAGCCTCTTGGTCTGAAGTCACCCACTTCCCTATCCTTTGCTATGCTTTATTTTTGTCGTGCTCACCGCTTGCATTCCCTGTGCCCGAATGGGGAAATGCTTGTGGGGAGGACACAAGCTGGTTGTGTTCCCACTGCCCGGTCCCTTCTTGATGCCTCCAGATGTGGGCTCGGTGGGGCAGGACTTGCTCACCATGCAGCTACTCACCTAGAGAAAGGCTTCACACCTCGTGAGCACCCAATGCTCGGTGAATGAAGGCGTTCCAATGCAGGTTTCTGAGAGACATCAAGAATTCTACTGGACTTCCCACTTTTAGTCCTTTGAATAATTCGGGTAATGGAAAGATAGAAAAAGCTTTTCAAACTTGGGTGTTCTTTGTAAAGTTTATTCCAAGTCTAGAGGGCACCTTCTGGAATGAGCTCCCCTCTCTGTAAGGGGACACCCCCTCAGCCTGTGGGACTCTGTAGGTAGAGAGGAAGGTAAACCCTGAACATTGAAGAGGAGGAGAAGAAAGTGGGTAATACTAGGGGCAGCCTGGAATATGAGAGACAGACAGACAGACACAGATGGAGAGGTTGGAAAGGCTGGGCTGGGTCGAGGAGGAGTCAGGAAGCAAAAGGACCTGTATGTCCAAGAGCCAGATTTAGGGTGTAAAAGTCAGGGTTCAGTTTTGCTGAAGAGAGTCAACAAAAGAACCAAGGCAAAGGGAGCCAATAACTCCAAGAATCCAGGTCTGCATAAGAAGCATGGTCAGGTGCAGGATCCTATGGCTCCAGAGATTTGTCTCCAGTGAGATGAGTTTTACAGAAAAACAAAACAAACACCATCAAGGAAGGAATAACACAGAGGTAGTTATTAGCATGCTAATTCACCCTTGTCTAGGAGGGAGAACAGTCCGTAGATCGTTTGCATTCAACAAAAGCAGAATGCAATTCATAAAGAAAAGAGAAGAGGAACAAATGTCTAGAAGGAGCCATTCTTTCCTCTCCTGTTTGATAAGCCTCTTGACAGGAAGCAGTTCAGAGTCCCTCCATCCAGTTTTCTCTGGACTCAGTTAGGTAGATCACCAGAGAAAACAATTACAATTATTGGAAGACTTTCTAAACATCTTGGAGGTTTAGCTGTGGAACATGTGCCAGAGAGTATCTCTGGGCAGTCAGTGTCCACCATGTCTTTCTGCTGTGCCTCCTGCTTAGGTAAGTCAGGCGGGCACCACCCCCTCACTGGTACATTAGACTGATATATGGAAACTTTGCTGTGCTGGCAAGAGCACGAAGGAAAAGGCTCTCTCACTGAGTTAGAAAAATATATTGGAAGATAAATTGGCACACCTCCTGTTGAAGTCAAACTAAGAACACGTAAAGAGATGCCTTCGGCTCCTGGCAATGTTGGAGTAACAGATGCCCGATTTACTCTCCTACCTGAAATCTGCACACTGCTCCTCTCTGCAAACAAACAGGTGCCTGTAATCCCAGCAGTTTGGGAGGCCGAGGTGGGCTGATCCTTTCAGCTCAGGAGTTTCAGACCAGACTGGGCAACATGACGAAACCTCATCTCTACCAAAAAAATTCAAATAATTAGCCAGGCATGGTGGTGTGTGCCTGTAGTCCCAGCTACTCAGGAGGTTGCAGTGGGAGGATCGTTGGAGCGTGGGAGGCAGAGGTTGCAGTGAGCCAAGATTACACCACTGAAGTCCAGCTTGGGCTACAGAGTGAGACCCTGTCTCATGGAAGGAAGGAAGGAAGGAAGGAAGGAAGGAAGGAGCTGGTGTGGTGGCTCATAACTGTAATCCCATCACTTTGGGAGTTTGAGTCCAGTAGATCACAAAGTCAGGAGATGAAGATGATCCTGGCTAACATGGTGATACCCCCATCTCTACTCAAAATACAAAATACAAAAAATTAGCCGGGCGTCGTGGCACATGGCTGTAGTCCCAGCTACTTGGGAGGCTGAAGCAGGAGGACTACTTGAACACGGGAAGCAGAGGTTGCAGTGAGCCAATATCACACCAAAACCACAGTATCAGAGATGAGAAATTTGCTGGATGGGATTAACAGCAGATTAGATGTTGCGGAAGAAATGATCAGGGAACATGGAACCATGAATAATTGAAAATATGCAAAATGAAACTCACAGACAAAAGATTTTTTTTTAGTGAAAAGATTATCAGTGAACTGTCGGGCAGACTTAAGAGGTCTAATTTACAAGTAATGGGAGTTCCTGAGAAGGAGCAGGGAGGAAAGAAAACATTTATTTTCTTTCTTTGTTATTTTTATTAGGGATGGGGTCTCAATATGTTGCCCAGGCTGGTCTTGAATTTCATTCCTCACTCAACACTTCCCGACTTGGTCTCCCAAAGGTGTGAGTGAGCCACTGTGCCCCGTCAATGTCTGAAGAAACAATAGCTGAAAACTTCTTAATCATAACAAAAATTATAAATCCAGTGACCCAAGGAGCTGAGGAAACCAAAGCACAAGAAACATGAAGAAAACCACTCCAGTTACATCAAAATAATATCGCTCAAATCCGGCCAGAAGAAAAAGACATTGCACATACACAGGAACAAAGATGAGAATTGCATCAGTTTCCTTTCTGCTCTTGCCGGCCTCTACCAGGAGCAGCAATGCACGAGAGCAGAGAAGCAACATCTTTAAGGTACTGAGGGCAGGGGAAGTTAGCCTAGAATACTATGCCAGAAAAAATAAATTCTCAAAAGTGGAAGTGAAATAAGGACATTTAGAGATGTACAAAAGCTGAGCAAATTCACTACCAGCTGACCCACACTACAAGAAACGTCAAAGGAGTCCTCCAGGCAGAAGGAATCCAATACCAGATGAAAATCCAGATCTACACGAGGAAATGAACACCAGAAATGGGTAACTATACTAGGTATTTTTTTATTTTGTAAATTTCTTTTGTAAAAATTTGAACATTTAAACAAAAGCAATAACAATGGATTGTGGGGTTTATAACATGCGTAAAAGCAAAGTACACGTCAGCAATAGCGTCAAGGCCAGAAGGCGAGGTTTAATATCACTTGAAGGTTGACTGTGATCAGTTAAAAAGGTTTGCTCTAAGCCCTAAGGCAATTACTAAAATAACAAAAGAAAGAGTTATAGCTAATAAGCCAACAGAGGAGAGAGAATGAAGTTACATAAAAACCGTGTGAACACTATGATAGAGCAATTGCTCTTCCTATAGTAATTGCACCTCTATCTATATAAATACTTACACTAGTGACTGAAAATGCCTGCACAAGAATGACTAGAGCATTATATGTAATAGTAAAATCACAGAACTAATTTAACCTCGAAAGTGTATGGAAAGGGCTAAATGAATGACAGTGAGAAAGAGGGGCGGGGGAGGGAGGGAGGGAGAGAGAGAGAGAGAGAGAGAGAGAGAGAAGGAAGGGGGGAGAGAGAGAGAGAGAGAGAGAGATCCCAGAATCCTAGCGGACCTTGATTTACGTTCTCATGTCGTACTCGAGACACGGAGGAGAGGAGGGTAAAGTTGGTCTCTCTGTGTTTGAGAGGAGGGTAAAGTTGGTCTCTCTGTGTTTCCATGAGATCATGTGCTGGATAGAAGAAAGTTACCAGCGGTTTAAGCATTTTTAAAATGCAAGAAACGTTCCACAGAACAGGCTCGAACCACCCATCTCCAACTTGGAAGCAAGTGCACCACCCGACTGCGACACAGGAACAGCCGGCTGTCCCTCTGGTATTACCATGCAGAGCAAGGGCCCATCCAACGTGAGGCGGAGCCACTGCCTTTTGTAAAACAATTGAGCAGGCTCCAAAGCCTCGGAAAACCGGAGAGGCGCATCTTGCTGGCTACGGTTGAAACCCATGCATTGAGTGATTCCGAAGCCTGAAGCGCAGGGGAATGGCCATCGCCGCGTCCTGCCTCTCGCAGGCGTCAGACCCAGCATCCCAGGAAACGTCCGGGTCCGCGACTCCCTGGGCCTGAGCAGCGTGGGTTCCAAGGAAAGCAAGTAGAACGCCCTGTGGGCTTTAGTGATGGCTCTTCCCGTTCTTGGCACCGCCTTCACCTGAGTCTTTGCGCTGCTTGCACTCCTCTCGCTCACCTCGGCTTCGGTCGGTGGGGCGGGAGAGAGGAAGGGTGAAAAGCAGAAATACGGAGAGGCGGGAGAAAAGCAGAGGACGTGCGGACGAGGACAGAGACCTCCTGAGAGAGGCTGGTGCAGGGAGGCCCAGGCTGGAGTGGAAGAGATGAGAATTGTTCTCATCACGTATGAGGATTGGGAGGAAGGGAGGGAAAAGCAGAGCCGCAAGAAGGAAAGAAAAGCGCGAGCCCCCTGTGGCTGTCTGGGAAGAAATCCGCCTAATAATAGAAATCTATTGACGTCAAAGATACTAGAGCAAGCCGCAGAATTGCCACTTGGCCTGTGGCTCGCCGTGATCGTATAGTGGTTAGTACTCTGCGTTGTGGCCGCAGCAACCTCGGTTCGAATCCGAGTCACGGCATCGTCGTTTGTTCAGGTAGTCAGTTGTACCCTTTTGCTGGAAGCCCTGGACATACTCTGTCCTGTTTCTTAGACTCACGCAGCAAATAACACAGTCAGCCCTGTTGGTGGCTTACAAGCAGGCAATAATGTGCTCAGAACCGTTTTTCCGGTCACTGGGGGCAGGTCAGGGGAAGGAAAAGAGACCTCACCTCACAGCTTCATCAACCTGGGGAGGAGTCCAAGGGAAACCCTGGACATGTACCCTCGTGTCTCTGAGCCTCACAGAGCAAATAACCCAGTCAGCCTTGTCGGTGGTGGCTTACATGAAGGTAATGGTGTGATCAGAACCTGTTTTCCAGTCACTGGGGCTGTTACACATGAAACGACAACAAGCTTTTAATGACTTTAAACTCGAAACTCTTTGTTGTGTCCTACAGTGGCTTGTCTCCAAGCCTGTGGCCAAGTTTGCATGCCAGCAGGAAAGTGTGGGGAAAGACAATCTTGTGCCAGGGGTCTTTCCACCTCCACTTTGCCGGGTGGAAATGGGCCTTGGGCCTGGAGCACTTACTTCCCAAGAGACAAGGAGTCCTCACAGCCTGTGCTGGGCTCACCTCCTTGTGTGGGAGTATCTTTCCCTGGATCAGACTTAGTGTGTACCCCTTTGTTCCACTTAAACATGTGCATTGACTGGCACCTGACCAGCTGCTGTATCTGCCCCCTACTGAGGGGAGGGGGCGGGACCCTTTCTTCTGCTTCTCAAGAGGCTGTGTGTGCAGGCCAAATGGAGGGACCTGCTGGCCATGGGGGACCAACGCACAGGACTAAAGCAGAGCCCATACCCCGCTCTGTCTCCTCTCTATGTGAATAATGTGTTGTTCTTCCATCCAGCGTTTGACTGCTTGTATTTCCCTGGTGACTCTGATACCAAGAGGCTGTGGCCAGAAGGGTTCAGACTTCTACTCCTGCTGATAAGGAAGAGATTCCACTTGCTGGACAAGACAAATGAAGATTCTTCTTGCATGGGTCTTTTTGTGGACACGTGCATTCATTTCCCTTGAGGAATGCCAAGTACTGGAATTGTTGGGTCATAGGGTAGGTGCAATGTTAACTTTATTAGAAACGACCAAATGGTTTCTTCTAGAATGGTTTCTCACCAGCAAGGAGAGTTCCACTGGCTGAACATCCTTGACAGTACGTGGTGTGTTCTGTCTTTTAAATACACCCGTTCTGGTGGATGTAAAACAGTACCACATAGTGGCTTCAATTTGTGTTTCCTTTAATGAGTAATGCTGTTGAGCATATTTACTAATGCCTTTCACCATTTAGCATCCTTCTTTGCGAAAAGAGGCTATCAAAGCAACTTCCCTATTTCAATTGGCTTGACTTTTCATTACTGATTTCTAAAAAGTACTCTCTATATTCAAGATTTGAGTCTTTTTTTTTTTTTTTCAGGTAAACACAGTGCAATTATCTTCTCCCAGTCTGTGGCTCACCTTCTTACTTTCTCATGGTGATTCTTGATGAGCAGAAGTTGATAACTTTGGTGAAATTCTACTTTGCTTTATTTTTTCCTGTTATCTCTTAAAGCAGAAATGTATTCTGCTACATTCTCTTCCAATAACTTTCTGGTTTCGTTTTAATTTCTAAATCTATGGCATACCAAATTCATCTCCTGACCACAGCAAGCTTAGCATCTGCTAATGTCCTGATCCCCAGGAAACTTCTCTATACTGTAAATACACTGGCAAGAGTTCCTTCTCTGCTCTTTGACAGCTACAGGCCCTGTGCCTCCCTCCATTTCTTCCCTACTCCTCTCTCCCTCCATCTCCTTCTCTCTCTCCTCTGGTGTAGCTGAGAATCCCAGAGACACCAGAAACAGAGAAGTGGGCAGGTCCAGTCTAACCTATGTCCAAGAACCCAGGTTCTGTGTTGGAAATCTGTGTCAGCTCTTGCCTGACCTTGGTTAAGTATCTTAAATTTTATGTGCCTCAACAGTTTTCTATGGAAGGTTGGGCCACTTCGCAAACTCTGCCTTACACTGCTGTTGTCAGACATGCCTGGATTTAGAGACTACTCAATCAATAATGTAATCACTAGAATTACAAAAATCATTGTCATTGTCCTCTGCCTTATTTGTGAACAATCACTCTCCAGATTGTTTTCACTTTACCTTTGCTTCTAGAACTTCATGCAGATGGAATCACGGTGCATCTACTCTGTTCTACATGCTTCTTTCTCTCTGCGTAATGTCTTTGGCTCTACCCATTGCTGAGTGTAGCACATGTTCATTCCTTTTTCATTGCTGAGTAGTATTCCATTGCAAAGAAATAGCACAGTTTGTTTGCCATTCCCGCCCCACCCCCAACCCAATAATGAGCCTTTGGGTATTGGCTATTCTGAATAAATCAGTATTGGCTATTCTGAATAAGCCTGCTTTGAACTTTCTTCCCACAAGAGATATTGAGGGCATCTGTTTTCATGTCTCTTGGGGAAAACCTAGGTGCAGAATTGCTGGTACCAAAGAGTGGGATATGTGCAAGTCCATAAAAACTGCCAAAACTTGTCCCAAAGTAGTTGTGTCATTTTACATTTCTATCAATGATGTGTGAGAGTTGTTGTTGTTCTTCATCTTCTCCAAGATTAGGTGTTTCCTCTCCTTATAAATTTAGCCATGCTAAGGGGAGTTATAGTGGTGTCTCAATGTGGTTTTAATTTCCATTTTCCTGATAGCTAAACATATTGTATGTGCTTTGTTGACCACGTGTGTACCTTTTATTCCTGTGTATCAGTTCAAGTCTTTTACCCATCTAGCATACTTGGGTTGATTGGGTTTTTTTGTTGTTGTTGTTGTTGTTGCTGTTTTAATTACCAGGTAAGAAGATCTCACCATACATCATAGTTACAGGGTTTGGGGGTCAGATAGGTTTTGTGACTGCTTTCTCCCAGTCCGAGGCGGACTCATTTCTTCACTTTCTTTGTGGTGTCTTTTGGTGAGAAGATATGGCTAATATTGATGAAGTCTAATTTATCAAGTCTTTCCTTTATACATGTTTTTTTCTGTGCCCTGTTTAATAAATCTCTTTCTACTAACAAGTCACAAAGTATCCTCAAAATGCTTTATATCTTCAGCTTTTAAGTTTTGGTCTATAATGTCCCTCAAGTTACTTTCAGGTATAGTGTGAGGGAGAAATAACCTTGTTCATCTCCTCCTTCTCTTTTATGAAAATCAATTAATTGAAACTATTTCCTTTGCCTCTTGAACTGCTTTTATTGAAAACCTATGGCCGGTCATGGTGGCTCATGCCTATAATCCCAGCACAGTAAGAGACTGAGGTTGGTGGATCACTTGAGCCCAGGAGTTGGAGACCAGTCTGGGCAACATGGCGAAACCTCATGTCTACTAAAATGCACCTGTAGTATGAGCTACCCGGGAGGCTGAGGCAGGAAGATCACTTCAGCCTGGGAAGCGGAGGTTGCCGAGATCAGGCCACTGCACTCCAGCCTGGATGACAGAGTGATACCCTGTCTCAGAAAGCAAAAGAAATTAATAAACAAACAAAAAAAACCCTATGGATCTTATAGCTGTGGGTCAGTTTCAGGTCTGCCAAGTCAGTCTGTTTATGTATTTGGGTCTCCCAATGCTGCTTGCACACTGCCTTGTTTATAACAACTTAGAGTGAGTCTGAAAGTCAGGTTGTGCAAGTCCTCTGGTTTTCTTTTTCATACAGCACAATAAGCTTTGAATTAGGTCATAACTTATGTAACCATCACACAGATCAACATATGCTGTCACCTCATCCCTCTCATTTCAATGTGGGACACAAGCCCTCACTGATCTATGCTGATTGCCCCATTGGGGCCAAGGATCCTTGTTATGGGAAATCAGGGACCCCGAATGGAGAGACCAGCTGGAGCCATGGCAGAGGAACATAAATTGTGGAGATTTCATCTTAATATTTATCAGTTCTCAAATAATACTTTTATGATTTCTTATGCCTGTCTTTAATCTCTTAATCCTGTTATCTTCGTAAGCTGAGGATGTACGTCACCTCAGGACCACTGTGATAATTGTGTTAACTGTACAAATTGATTGTAAAACATGTGTGTTTGAACAATATGAAATCAGTGCACCTTGAAAAAGAATAGAATAATAGCGATTTTTATGGAACAAGGGAAGACAACCATAAGGTCTGGCTGCCTGTGGGGTCGGGCAAAAAGAGCCATATTTTTTCTTGCAGAGGGTCTATAAATGTACGTGCAAGTAGGAAACATATCGCTAAATTCTTTTCCTAGCAAGGAATATTAATATTGATACCCCGGGAAAAGAATGTGCCCCTGCGGGGAGGTCTATGAACGGCCACTGTGGGAAGGTCTGTCTTGCGCAGTTGAGGTAAGGAGTGAGATAAGCCCTGCTCTCCTGCAGAACCCTCAGGCTAGTAGGGTTGGGAAAACTCAGCCCTGGTATATTTGTGGTCAGACTAGTTCTCTGCTCTCGAACCCTGTTTTCTGTTGTTTAAGATGTTTTCCAAGACAATACACATGCCGCTGAACATAGACCCTTATCAGTGGTTCTGCTTTTGCCCTTTGCCCTGTGATCTTTGTTGGACCCTTATCAGTGGTTCTGCTTTTGCCCTTTTCCCTGTTCCCTCAGAAGCATGTGATCTTTGTTAGACCTTTATCAGTGGTTCTGCTTTTTGCTCTTCGAAGTATGTGATTTTTGTAACTAGTCTCTGTTCTTACACCACCTCCCCTTTTGAAACCATTAATAAAAACTTGCTGGTCTGAGACTCAGGTGGGCATCACAGTCCTACTGATATGTGATGTTACCCCAGGAGTCCACCTGTAAAATTCCTCTCTTTGTACTGTCTCTCTTTATTTCTCAGCAGGCTGACACTTATGGAAAATAGAAAGAACCTACATTGAAATATTGGGGGTGGGTTCTCCCAATAGATCTTCTCTTCTACCCTCTGGAGAGAATAAATCTTCAGTTGTCTGCAGGAAGGATGAACACGCAAAAAGTCCACAACACTCAGCACAGAGTCCAGATTTTAGTGGTGGGGTTGGTTGGGAGGAAGCTCACATTTCAGACCTTTCAAAATCTTAGGAGAAGTTTTCTTTATTTCTGACTGTGAAATGTTACAAAGCTTTGGATCATTTATAATTTCTTCTTTTTCTAGAAAGATCACAGGAGACCTAATATTTGTGTCCCCCAAAAATGCCTTGGTTGAAACCATAACCTTCCCCCACCCACCCCTGGAAAGTGTTAAAATTAGGAGGAGGGGTCTTTGGGAGGTAATTAGATCCAGAGGGTGGAGTCTTCCCGAGTGGGATTAGTGCCCCTATAAAAGGGACACTGGAGAGCTCTCTCAGCCTCTTTCAGCCACCTGCAGATACAGTGGGAAGATGGTAATCTACGACCAGGAAGAGGTTCCTCACCCTAATCCTACCATGCTGGCATCTTGATCTTAGATTTCCAAACTCCAGAACTGTGAGAAATGTCTGTTGTGGATAAGCCACCCAGTTTATGGTACATTGTTATAGAAGCTCCAACTAAGACAGAGATGGAGTCCCACGGAGGGTGTCTAATTTTTGATGCTGGTCATTGCGTTTTTGCAAATGAGAAACTGACAGAGAACTGACCTTTTACTGCATATGAAAGAAGAGAATGGAGGGGCAGAGATACAGAACCGGGAAGAACAAGCTGGAACCAGAAAACTGATTTCAGGGTCTGGCACTTGAATGTCTGATTTTAGAGAAAGAGAAGACACTGGTAGGTGTATCCAGAGAAGACCTTCAGCGGAAACAGCAAATATTTAAAAGCCATTTGATTACATCTTTCACTTGTTTGTATGTAGTCCCTCTTTTGCCATCTTTGTAAGTCTGGCACAGGTGAACTGGATGTGTTTGTCCAGTGTGTTTTTGGAATGCAAGTATAAATAAAAATGACTGTGTTATACTTCAAATATTCATCCCAGAACCTCCTAGAGTTCCCTTAGGTTCCGACAACTGTGCATTGAAAGTACAACAGGCCCATCCTGGGGATTAATTTTCATTGCACATTTCCAGGAAGAGGGAGGAGGAGGAGGAGGGGGAATGTGACAGTCTCAACAACAGTTGCTATACTCTTACAGAAGTGGTTTTCCTATGTGCTTCTCAACAGATCGGTCCTTTCTTCAAATAAGAGCAGTTGGAACAACAAAGGCTGTTCAGTTGTATCCTTGAAATCCACGGAAATCCTGGGTAGGGAAGCTCCAGTACCACCAACTGGAAAGAAGGGGATGCCTAGTAGCTGGTACTGGCCGTTGTCCTAGGCTCTTTCCACATTGACAAACTGAAGACGGGGACTTGAGTCACATTCGCCAGCCACGGGAGGACCTCCAGACGAGGTTTGGTCGACTTCATGGTAACTTTAGATCCTGAAACCTCACTGGATTTTTCTTCTCTTCCCTTTGATCTCTCTTCCGCTTACTCAACAGGACAGGACTCCCCGCCTTTCTTTCCCAGCAGAAAGGGATCCCTTGCGTTCAAGACCTAAGTGAGTAGCTGCTTTCCCCGACGTGTCCTTCTGGGCCTGGGTATCTCAACGTGTCTTTCTGGGCCTGGGTGTCTCGGGAGCTCAGGCTGACCGGAGACTGAACTACTGGCGAGTGGGACCAGTAGGAGCCTGGAGCGGTGCGCCCCACCAGGTTGGAGGTTTGGCGCCCGGGGTTGAGAACAGCAGTCAAACCCTCCTCTTCCCCGCATCGCACTCCTGCCCCCTCCCCACTACCCCGCTGGATGCTGAACGAAGTGGCCCCTAAGGCTTCTCTGCAGGCCCAACCCAAATAGGCCTGAAGCTCCAGGAGGGGCGAGAGGATCCTCTTTGAGCGAAACCAGCCTTCGGCCTGGCTGGCCCTGGTCGACACACTCACAAGCCGAACCGGCGGACAGAAGGGAAGAAAAGACCTAAAGGTAGAATCTCATGATGTCGAGATGTTAAAACCTTCCAATTTTAAGGTCCGACTGTGCGGGGGAGTGAGAAGTTCTAGAGCTGGATGGACCTCTGAGCCTTTATCTGGAGAGTCCTCTGCACAAGCTCAGAGGGCAGGACTATGTGTACCAATGGTTTTCAACAGGCGGCAACTTCACCCTCACATGCTTCCCCCATCCCTGCTGGGACACTAGGCCACGATGGGGGAAGCCGGGAGGGAGAATGTTAACCCCTGGCATCTATCTAGTCAGCGGAGGCGAGGGATGCTGCTAAACACCTTACAATCCACCGGAGGGCCCCTCCCCAACCCAGAAGTAGCCGTTCCGCGGAGGTGGAGAAACTCGCGTGTAGATCAATGCCCACGCACTTGGCCGACGGGAAATCACAAACTGGCGACCAATTGGATCTTGGTTATGAGGAAAAAACTCCAGCGTCAGAGGGAACTCTCGGGGTTTTGCCTGGAGCATAAGGAAGGGTGGCGTTGCCGTCGCCTAAGATGGGAAAATGGCAGGTGTCCCAGGTTGCAGGGGAAGGTAGGAGACCAGTTGAGGGCCCCGGAGCCTCCCTGGAAAGAGTTTTCCATCTAGCCGGTCTCGGTTTCCGCATCCGTGTGAGTCCTTTATGGTGTCGTGGATGCCAAGGTCTGAGTCCTTTATGATGTTCGGGTGCCTCGGTGTCACCCCGGGAGCCTCCTCGCTCCTACCTGCTCCTAGCTACCCGGTGCGCGGCTCTGACCACGGCGACCCGCGACTGTTTCTCCACACCTGCAGCTTCACAAAGGCATATCTGTAGGTCAGTGTTCAGGTGCAGCCGGGACGCTGCAACCCGCTCCAGGACTCGCCTCGCGGAGTGCTGGGTGCGTCGCCTGCGGGCTCCTCTTTTGGAGAAAGGAGGGAGGAAAAGGCCTTGTGAGACGACTCCAGGAGTGACCAACGACGCCCACAAGGCCCAAGTCTCCCAGTGCACAGGCAAACAGTCACTTATATGGCAAGAAGGTTGAGAAAGACCCTCCCGTGCCCCTCTGCTGGTCTAGTGGCTAGGATTCAGCTCTTCCACCACCGCATCGGGGTGCCATTACCGGTCAGGGAATTGTTTTGCACTGACCGCCCACACACAGGAATCTTTCTTTACTCCGCTATCAGCCGGCTTGCTCCAACGGCCAGAGGCAGAACAGTCTCCCCTGCGAGGTGCAAACCCTGGCGAAGGAGGGTAAGTCCTGGCGGACGGCCTCTCATGACACACCGCTTTTATTTGTCTCCGTGTCCGTCATCCGCAGAAGGGGCTTTAGAGAGCGACTGAGCGTCTCGCTCAGGTGTACACCGCCGTGCAGGGATGCCAGACCTCGTGGAGCTGCACCCAAGAAGCCCACCGTCTTTGCCGCCTCCGCTGTCCTGGAGGCGCCGATTGGGCTGAGCTGCAAATAACAGAGAGGCAAAGGCAAATCGCGGCGTTTGTGCGTGCCACACATTGTCAGCTGACACAGGCGGTCAGCTGAGCCTCCTCACCTCCGTTCGCAGCTAACGTGCTTCTTAGGCCTTGGAACAGGCGACCGGAGGCGATGTCCGCGAGGTTGGGAGAGGGGTGAGCGGCGGGTGAGGTCCTCCAGGACCGCCCGTTTGTCGATTAAGTGGCAGAGGGGGGCCATGTTCTCTTACCCAACAAAGTCAGCAGGTGGAGTAAACACAAATGGAAAACTGGCCGGTGCCCTAAGCAGAAGGCAGGTGTAAAAATCACTAGGATGTCTAAGCGATGGTACCACAGTCAAATCCCGCAATGTCTGTCTACACTCGACCAAGCAATTGCGCACGCTCCCCCTTTGCCGTTCAGTACTCCCAAGAAGGGTTGGGACGAACCCCGCGTCCACTGTAAGCTCAGGGGAGAGCAGGAGCCAGGGAGGTGAAGTGCACAGACTCGGCAGAGGGAGCGAGCAGAACCGCTGGGGTGAGAGGGCGCGGTGGCTGCGGGGCGGGAGCCGCTGCTGAAAGGAGGCCTGGGTTGTCGTGTGGGTGACTGCCGGTGGAATCTTTGGCTGAGAGTGGTTTGGAAGAATGGCGACGGGCGAGCAGAGGGGAAGGTGGTGACCCTGAGCCTCCTGCCAGGGCGAGGAGGCTGTGCTGTCCCTCCTCTCCCCTTACCTGGCGGGCGACAGACGGTAGTCAGGAAAGGGGTTCTCCCTGGACGAGGCTAGTCCGCCGCACTCCGGCTGCGCGGACCCCTGCGATTTCCCCACACGCGGGGCCCTCTTCCGGGGTGCTGTTTGTGCTACCGGGCGACTGGGTTCGCATTCTCTCCTGACATGCCTTGGCTCACCGCCGACGCCTATATCGCCGCCAGAGACCCTTCGCCGCACTTCTAGGGATCTTGAGGGCCTTGTTCTCACTCAAGTTCACGAACAGACAGATATGAGCTCTCTGTGCTTTACATGCTGAATTTGGCTATCAGCAAAAAAAGCCCTGACCCAGAGCTTGGGTCTCCTCCCGGCCTGCACACGACTTCCCTCCTAGCGCGGCTCTGGGCTCGCGAGTGGGCAGCCTCCAACCAGTGTGGAACCGCGGCAGCCGCAGCCCCCGCAGGCTGGCGGTCAGACACTAGCAGGAAAAGGGACACAAGGCGTCCGTGGTGGGAAAGCATGGGAGACATCGCTTTCCCACCTGGCGAGAAGGTCTCCCTACAGTCTTTAGAGACAAGATGGTGGGAGGCACCCGTTCCAGGAATAAGGCGGCTGCTCCTGAGGCCTGGCTCTGCACCGAGGCTCCTGGGTCCCGCGCTCCCTCTCCCTACCCGCTGCAGCAAGAGCTGCTTCACACATCTCAGCTGGCTTCCTCTTCCGCCTCTGCCTCCTCTTCCTCCCCAGCCGTCCGTGGGACAGCAAGGCCCCCAGCCCATGGGAAAGACCTAGCCTCCTCTCCAGCACTTGGAGAGGGAGTTGGATGCACATCTCCTAACCCCAGGAGGACAGAGACCCTGAGGTGGGACAGGACTCCTTCCCTTGCCAGGAGAGGGTAAGGAAGGGAGTCAAGGACAGAATTTTCTTCAGCAAACAGTAAAAGGGGAAGTTTGGGGACGCTAAGAGTTTTTAAAACCTTTGCCCCATCACATAAGTAATCAATGATTTTCCACTACACAAATCAGCACTCCTACTGCTCCCTCCTTCCCCACCCCCAATCCTGATTCCTGTTTACAAAGAACTCTCAAAAACACAGAATTATGTATAACAGTTCCCAGTTTACTCAGGAAATTCTGAGATTACAAAGAGATTTTACAAATAAACAAGTGAAGAGAAGAACGTTGGTGGGTCCAACATAGTATGGCCGTGGTTTTACACTGAAAATACAGAAAGACAACCTCAGAATAAGGAAATTTGGGGGACTGAATAAATCAAGTTTATCATTAGAACGCAGAGAAAAAAACTCTCCAAATGTTGCTAATCTTCTGTTTTAAACTACTGGTTGGATTGGGGAGTGGGAGAGCAAGGGAATCCACCAAAGATTTTTGGATGAAAATTAACCACCCCTTGTCTACCATAGTCACACCCCAATGCCCCTCAGATCGGAATCCTTTGGAAGGAGCGTCCAAGAGGTATAAAGCAAAACCAGGGAAAAAAAGCAAAACTCGCAAATTCTGTAGTTCGTTTTCTCTCATTAAAAATATAAATATCAGGCTAACACCTGTTGACACAATACGAGGAACACAGAATCCCCCCGAAAGACCGACGGGCCCACAGAAGGCGCAGATGCCAAGGTGGTTGACGAGGTTAAGTAACTCGGTGTTTGGGCACACCTCTCCGTGAGACTGTCTCCGCCGCTCCTCTCATCTCTATGCAGATACCTCCCCACACGCTTCCCTTTTCCTTGGGCCGCCCAAGCCTCTCCGAGCCACTACTGAAGAGTCTCCCCCAGCCCACAGCTTCTCTCCTTCCCATACCTTCACTGCTTGATCCTCGCTCCATAGTGAGACATGGCCTAATGTAGCAGAAAGCACAGCAGGCAAATCTGTCTGACGAATGTCTGACGGCCTTTAGATTACCCAGGGGTTTGCCCTAAGACTAGATGAAAGTAGCAAAGGTTTTAATTCCCAGTATTCGAAACTGCAGCAACCCACCGGAAACACTCCCCACTTTCAGAGACAGGCTTCGAGCACAGGAACTGTAAATTCTGGGATTATTTCGAGCAAAGAGAATGCTCCAGAGGTGGCACGACTCTCGGGTTAGCTTCCAGACTCCACGACTAAGGTCCATAAATGCAGTACAGCCTGTGTAATATAATAACTTTGTTGGGTAGAAACATAGTAGCTCTTCCTGCTGAAGGGTAAGAAGGCCTGCATGGCGGGCAGTCAGACCCCAGTCTCCTGCATGGGAGGCAGAAATTCTGCCACTGAACTGTAGCAGGAGGAGCTGAGGACAAAACCCCTCAGACACCGAGATAGTGAAGGGAATGGCTTTAATCAGCTGGGAGCATTGGCAGGCTAGCATCTTAAAATCCGAGCTCACCAGGTGCTCAACTTCTGTCCCTTTTAAGGGCTCACAACTCTAAGGGGGTCTGTGTGAGAGGGTCATGATCGATTTAGTAAGCCAGGGGTATGTGACAGGGGGTGCGAGCACCAGTGGTCAAAGTGAAACAGAACAGAATGGGAGGTTTCACAATGTCCTTCTATACAAAGTCTGGAATCTACAGATAACAGTTGCTAGGTCAGGGGTCGAATTTTAACTACCAGGCTTAGGTCAGGCAGGCTCAGGCCTGGTTTCGGGCCTGGTTCCTAGGCGCTGGGCTACCTGCCTTTAGTTTCGCTTCTCTTTCCTTTTCTGAGTATAAAACAATATAAAACAGTATGAAAAGGTCTCTCTCTTCCGTCATTTCCCCCCTTTGAAACTCTCATTTTTTATTAGTGGGAGTTCTCACTCTTAGTTTTGCACTTATGTCTTCTTGCACAATAGATTGATAGTGATTCATATAGTGTACTTGTGTTGAAACATTTTGGTGAACTAAGGTAGCAATGAAGCTTTTGGTCATTTGAAGAAGTACAGGTAGCAAACAAGGGAGCAGTAAGCAGACTTCTATTACTATTATAACTCCGATTATAAGAGTTTTAAATCCTCCTAGTGCTGGGAACCACCTTCTAAACATGCCTTCAGGGTCGAATCCGTGCTACACTTGTACATGCATATGTGCCAGTTTTATCCTATTTTTAACAATGTCTTTAACTATTTGCCTTTGACTATCTATGTGTAGACAGTAATTAGTAAGGTTAAATTTCTTATAGACCTCTCTTTCAGCTGCTAGCAAGTAGTCGAGAGCCAATCTATTTTGATAGATAGCATTTCTTATCTGAGTTTCTTGCCAGGCCAGAATAGTCAAGGCTTGACCGGTTTTATTAGTGATGAGTTCTGAAACAGCTTGCAACCATATGATTCCGTTGAGCATGTAAATGGGGGTCCAATATCCCCATGAGTCATCTTGTGTCTTAAGTGGCAGGACTATAGTATTGTTTTTAGGAGGTCATTCATCATCTTTTTAATTATCTATGGCTATGTTTCGCTTTTCACGGGAAGCATAGACAGGGAAGCCCAGGAGTTTGCCTGTTTTTATGGGCAGTAGGAAGAAAGATGGTTTAATAGTGCCAATAACACAACTACCTGTCCACTGGTCAGGCAGCTTAGCATAGGTTATATGTCTACATAGCCAGTATAGCCCAGTGGGGGCCGTCCAGTCCCAGTGGGATTCTGGGTGGGCCCAAACAGTCTGCAACTTTGGAAATTTACTGAATGGATTTTTATCTGTATGGTTTGAACTCCACCATGTAACTGTTTTTGTGGTACCATTATACAGTTTTTGTCCTAGGCAACTAAGTCATCCTACAGAATGAGTGAATTCTTTCCTTTGTTTAGCTATGCAATATTGTCTAATAATTGAGACTTTTAGAACCTAGAAATGATCAGGGTGATTCTTTTGGGGCGGGAATTCATCAGGAACTGGTTCTGTAGGTACTAATTCTCAGGCTTCTTATGGCCATTGATCTCCTATTACAGTTTCTCCACAAACATAACATGAAGTGACATTTGGAGACTGGGCTACATGCTCGGTAATTGCAAAAACACATTTCTGGTTTTTCCTGGGGTCTCTGGTACTGGCACATTTAGTTCATCATAGAAAGTCTGAAATACCGGTTCTGGAGAGAGTTTACCAACCTCCTCTTTTACAAAGATATTTACTCTAGGATCTAGTCCTTTTCTGTCGATGCCCAGAGATACACGTTCTCCTTTTTTCTACCTTGGGTTTAAGGGATTTGTAATTACTAATTTCAAGGGGTTGCAGCTTCCACTCATATAGGAGGGGCTGCCTTCTCCTTTTTGGAGCTAAACAGGATCTTTTTCATCCTTTTTCTAAGTAGTTTAGATGACACAAGACCAGTAATTACACACATTTGCACCTGAGCTTAATTCATGGCAGGTATACTTATTTCCTGCTGTGTAACTTTATTTTTCAATTTAAAGAACCATATCTTATTGTATGCCAATTGCTATTGATAGTGGCACAAGCATTAAATTTTAGGGTTGTATGCTTGGGGACCCCTCTTTCTTCTGTCCTAGCTGTTACTTTACTTGTGTCGCCTAGAAAAGGACCAGTCCTGAATTTTATTTTAAACACTGTGATCATGGGAGGCTTAAAATGGGTCATAATACACATCAGGTTGGTTATTTCCTGGGTTACATACCTTGGATAGAATAGCATTATACAAACAAGTTTCTTTTAGAGTCCCGGTACACTTATAATAACCATAAAATAATAGGACTGTAGCAATCTTTTGTCCTACCTCAGTGACTTGATGTATACACTGGGAACAGCCCTCAGTCTGAGGAAGGTCAGTTGAAGTCCTCACTGTACAAGTCGAAATTTTAAGGAAATTGAGTCCCGTGATGAGTTTTCTCATGCTTCAGCCATGTGTGGACCAGTCAGCTTCCGGGTGTGATTGGAGCAGGGCTTGTCGTCTTTTTCAGAGTCACTTTGCAGGGGTTGGCAAAGCTGCTCCCGTCCACGTACGGCTTCCAGTCTACTGATGTTTAAGGATGGTCTTGGAGATCGGGCCTACTAGAATAAACTGGGTCCAATACTTCTACACAGTTATGTTTAACTGGGCTCTCTGATACCAGGAGCAAGGTGGCGGGGTTTAGGGTGTTGCAAACTTCAATGGTTATGTGGGGATTTTCACAGAGCAAGCTTTGGTATCTAGTTAGTCTAGCATTCATCAGCTAATGGTGTCCTTTGGTATTTATTAAAGTCACCACAGCACGGGGGACTTTATGTTTAGGTTTTGCCTAAGCATTAGCTTATCTGCTTCTTGTGCTAACAGGGCCATTGCTGCCAGGGCCCTTAGATATGGGGGCCAGCTTTTGGAAACCCCGTCTAGTTGTTTTGAGAAATAGGTCACTGGCACTGGCCAGGGCCCTACAGTCTGGGTTAAAACTCCAACTGCCATTTTTTTTTTTTTTTTTGACACACAGAGTGTAAAATGTTTTGTCAGATCAGGTAGCCCCTGGGCTGGGGCTGACCTGAGTTTTTCTTTTAACTCATGAAAAGCTTGTTGCTGTTGGTTTTAATAAATGTTGTTTATCTAATTTATGTTTTTATTGACTGATCCTGTAACTGTTTGATTTCAAGCTTTAATTTGATCTGGTATTCCTTGTGGGGCTCCAATTGCATTTAAATAGATGTGAGAGTTGAAAGACCTATAAGGGGTTCTCTCACTTTATAATGTCTTATTTTTTTTCTTCCTCTGGTTGATGAAATGCCAGGGTGAAAGGGATAGCCAAATGGACTAAAGCACAAGTGCCACTCTAGTTATTTGGCAGAGTGCCCAGTAAAGGTCCACCACAATACCACCACACATCTGCTCGGGGATGAACAAGGGCTGACTGATTGATAAACTCTTGAAAATTCTTAAGCTCACTGCATCCTGTCAGGTCTCCAAGGAATGCTGTTTCCTCTCTGTCATGAGAGACATGAAGTGAACTTAGTGTTGGGAGACGGAAGCTGGATGGCCCTCAGGAGCTGACCCGCAGAGTGCTGGACTTTGGGATAGAGCAGAGAGAGCTTGGCATGACTTATTACTCCAGGCTGTGGAATCCTGAAAAAGAGCTACCATGGAGCCCATGCTGGGTCGACTGGAGGACCACCTTAGTGGAAAGGGGACAATCTGGGCCTCTGGCCTGCCATGTGCACAAGCATAACAACTGCTTTTGTTTAAAGTGGAGATGGAATATTTGATCCATTCCAACCAGGCATTTGCATCTTGGTATGCTGTCTTAATTGCCAAAGTTTGTTTTAAATCTTTAACTTTTATGATCCTCTAGTAAAATGAATGTTTCCTTTAGGACCTATTTTTATTAGTTTTTAGACCAAAGAAAGCTAAACACCATTTTATATTTAATAATACTTCTTGTATGATTTTTATACCATGTAAGATAAATTTTACCTTTATATTAGTGTGTCATTAATGTTAAACTTAATTTTAATAAAACCTTGTAGACATATTTATTCAATTTTTCGTGTTTGACCATAAGGTAAGATTTTATAGACTCTTTGTAACCTTTTATAATTTTTGTTAAAGAGCAGGTTGATGCTTTAAGGAAAACCTGTTGCACTTTTACTTTAATGTCCAGTTCACAGAAAAACTGGATGATACCTTTTTAATTTTGGCTAATATATTTACACACAGAATTTTCTTTACAATTAATGTTTTAAAACTTGCTTATACTTTCAAAACAATTTTTTTAACCTTTTAATGTAAGTAAAAATCCACATTCTTATGCCTCCTTATTATCTTTTTACCAAAGGTGTATTTTACTTTTCTTATACACCTCGCACATAAACTGTTTCTTCAATAGCACTCAGGAGGCCTTATTACCTTTAAATTACACAATATTCTTTGCATAAAATTTTTTGTAACTTTTTTCTTTCAAGAGTTTCGCAGACAATTCTTCAACATGTCTCAAGTTTCTGACTTATTGCAAACATTTCTTTCTTTAAACAACCAGTTAATTTATTTCAGGACAAGAATTTACCATATAACACTCTTTTTACATAAATTCTGCCTCCTCCCCCATTTTTTTCTTTTTTCTTTTTGAAGATAACCATTTTTGTTGTTGTTGTTTTAATAGAAGTACATGCTAAACTAACAATACAAAGTTTTTTCTTTTCTTTTATTATTATTTTTTAATCATTCTTTTTATTATCACTATTATACTTTAAGTTCTAGGGTACATGTGCACAACGTGCAGGTTTGTTACATATGCATACGTGTGCCATGTTGGTGTGCTGAACCCATTAACTCGCCATTTACATTAGGTATATCTCCTAATGCTATCCCTCCCCACAACCCCCACAATAGGACCCGGTGTGTGATGATTCCCTTCCCGTGTCCAAGTGGTCTCATTGTTCAATTCCCATCTATGAGTGAGAACATGCGGTATTTGGTTTTCTGTTCTTGCAACAGTTTGCTGAGAATGATGGTTTCCAGTTGCATCCATGTCCTTACAAAGGACACGAACTCATCCTTTTTTATGGCTGCATAGTATTCCATGGTGTATATGGCCACATTTTCTTAATTCAGTCTGTCACTGATGGACATTTGGGTTGATTCCAACTCTTTGCTATTGTGAATAGTGCCACAATAAACATATGTGTGCGTGTGTCTTTATAGCAGCATGACTTATAATCCTTTGGGTATATACCCAGTAATGGGATGGCTGGGTCAAATGGTATTTCTAGTTCTAGATCCTTGAGGAATCGCCACACTGTTTTTCACAATGGTTGAACTAGTTTACAGTCCCACCAACAGTGTAAAAGTGTTCCTATTTCTCCACATCCTCTCCAGCACCTGTTGTTTCCTGATGTTTTAATGATTGCCATTCTAACTGGTGTAAGATGGTATCTCATTGTGGTTTTGATTTGCATTTCTCTGATGGCGAGCGATGATGAGTATTGTTTCATGTGTCTGTTGGCTGTATGAATGTCTTCTTTTGAGAAGTGTCTGTTCATATCCTTTGCCCACTTTTTTGGCAATGAGCTGCGTTCCTTTGGAGGGGGAGATGCACTCTGATTTTTTGAATTTCCAGCTTTTCTGCACTACTTTTTCCCCATCTTTGTAGTTTTATCTGCCTTTGGTCTTTGATGATGGTGACGTACAGATGGGGTTTTGGTGTGGGTGTCCTTTCTGTTTGTTAGTTTTCCTTCTAACAAACAGTCAGGACCCTCAGCTGTAGGTCTGTTGGAGTTTGCTTGAGGTGCCACTCCAGACCCTGTTTGCCTGGGTATCAGCAGTGGAGGTTCAGCTGAAAATGCAGAAATCACTCGTCTTCTGTGTTGCTCACGCTGGGAGCTGGAGGCTGGAGCTGTTCCTATTCGGCCATCTTGGGTGCAACCTCTGGTTGGTAGGCTATGAATTATTGCCTCAATTTCAGAGCCTGTTATTGGTCTATTCAGGGATTCAACTTCCTCCTGGTTTAGTCTTGGGAGAGTGTATGTCTTCAGGAATTTATCCATTTCTTCTAGGTTTTCTAGTTTATTTGTGTAGAGGTGTTTATAGTATTCTCTGATGGTAGTTTGTATTTCTGTGGGGTTGGTGGTGATATCCCCTTTACCATTTTTATTGCTTCTACTTGATTCTTCTCTCTTTTCTTCTTTATTAGTCTTGCTAGTGGTCTATCAATTTTGTTGATCTTTTCAACAAACCAGCTCCTGGATTCAAAGATTTTTTGAAGGGTTTTTTGTTTCTCTATCTCCTTCAGTTCTGTTCTGATGTTAGTTATTTCTTACCTTCTGCTAGCTTTTGAATGTGTTTGCTCTTGCTTCTCTATTTCTTTTAATTGTGATGTTAGGGTGTCATTTTTAGATCTTTCCTGCTTTCTCTTGTGGGCATTTAGTGCTATAAATTTCCCTCTACACACTGCTTTAAATGTGTCCCAGAGATTCTGGTATGTTGTATTTTTGTTCTCATTGGTTTCAAAGAACATCTTTATTTCTGCCTTCATTTCCTTATGTAGCCAGTAGTCACTCAGGAGCAGGTTGTTCAGTTTCCATGTAGTTGAGCGGTTTTGATTGAGTTTCTTAGTCCTGAGTTCTAGTTTGATTGCACTGTGATCTGAGAGACAGTTTGTTATAATTTCTGTTCTTTTACATTTGCTGAGGAGTGCTTTACTTCCAACTATGTGGTCAATTTTGGAATAAGTGTGATGTGGTGCTGAGAAGAATGTATATTCTGTTGATTTGGAGTGGAGAGTTCTATAGATGTCTATTAGGTCCACTTGGTGCAGAGTTGAGTTCAATTCCTGGATATCCTTGTTAACTTTCTGTCTCGTTGATGTGTCTAATGTTGACAGTGGGGTGTTAAAAGTCTCCCATTATTATTGTGTGGGAGTCTAAGTCTCTTTGTAAGTCTCTAAGGACTTGCTTTATGAATCTGGGTGCTCCTGTATTGGGTGAATATATAGTTAGGATAGTTAGTTCTTCTTGTTGAATTGATCCCTTTACCATTATGTAATGGTCTTCTTTGTCTCTTTTGATCTTTGTTGGTTTAAAGTCTGTTTTATCAGAGACTAGGATTGCAACTCCTGCCCTTTTTTGTTTTCCATTTGCTTGGTAGATCTTCCTCCATCCCTTTATTTTGAGCCTATGTGTGTCTCTGCATGTGAGATGGGTCTCCTGAATACAGAACACTGATGGGTCTTGACTCTTATCCAGTTTGCCAGTCTGTGTCTTTTAATCGGACCATTTAGCCATTTACATTTAAGGTTAATATTGTTATGTGTGAACTTGAACCTGTCATTATGATATTAGCTGGTTATTTTGCTCATTAGGTGATGCAGTTTCTTCCTAACATCGATGGTCTTTATATTTTGGCATGTTTTTGCAATGGCTGGTACTGGTCGTTCCTTTCCACATTTAGTGCTTCCTTCAGGAGCTCTTGTAGGGCAGGCCTGGTGACAAAATCTCTAAGCATTTGCTTGTCTGTAAAGGATTTTATGTCTACTTCACTTATGAAACTTAGTTTGGCTGGATATGAAATTCTGGGTTGAAAATTATTTTCTTTAAGAATGTTGAATATTGGCCCCCACTCTCTTCTGGCTTGTAGAGTTTCTGCTGAGAGATCTGCTGTTAGTCTGATGGGCTTCCCTTTGTGTGTAACCCGACCTTTCTCTGGCTGCCCTTAACATTTTTTCATTTCAACTTTGGTGAATCTGACAATTATGTGTCTTGGAGTTGCTCCTCTTGAGGAGTATCTCCGTGGTATTCTCTGTATTTCCTGAATTTGAATGTTGGCCTGCCTTGCTAGGTTGGGGAAGTTCTCCTGGATAATATCTTGCAAAGTGTTTTCCGACTGGGTTGCATTCTCCCCGTCACTTTCAGGTACACCAATCAGATGTAGATTTGGCCTTTTCACATAATCCCATATTTCTTGAAGGCTTTGCTCATTATTTTCACTCTTTTTTTCTCTAAACTTCTCTTCTCAGTTCATTTCATTCATTTGATCTTCAATCACTGATACTCTTTCTTCCAGTTGATCGGGTCGGTTACTGAAGCTTGTGCATTTGTCACATAGTTCTCATGTCATGGTTTTCATGTCTATCAGGTTGTTTATGGACTTCTCTGCATTGGTTATTCTAGTTATCCATTCATCAAATCTTTTTTCAAGGTTTTTAGTTTCTTTGCTCTGGGTTTGTAGTTCCTCCTTTAGCTCTGAGAGGTTTGATCGACTGAAGCCTTCTTCTCTCAACTCGTCAAAGTCATTCTCCATCCAGCTTTGTTCCGTTGCTGGCAAGGAGCTGCATTCCTTTGGAAGGGGAGAGGTGCTCTGATTTTTGAATTTTCAGCTTTTCTGCACTGCTTTTTCTCCGTCTTTGTGGTTTTGTCTACCTTTGGTCTTTGATGATGGTACATACAGATGGGGTTTTGGTGTGGATGTCCTTTCTGTTTGTTAGTTTTCCTTCTAACAGTCAGGACCCTCAGCTGCCGTCCTGTTAGAGTTTGCTTGAGGTCCACTCCAGTTAGGCTACTCCCAGTTAGGCTTTCCCAGTTAGACTACTCGGGGGTCAGGGACCCACTTGAGCAGGCAGTCTGTCGGATCTCAGATCTCAACTTCCATGCTCGGAGAATCACTACCCTCTTCAAAGCCGTCAGACAGGGCCATTTACATCTGCAGAGGTTTCTGCTGCTTTTTGTTTACTATACCCTGTCCCCAGAAGTGGAGTCTACAGAGGCAGGCAGGCCTCCTTGAGCTGCGGTGGGCTCCACCCAGTTCGAGCTTCGTGGCCACTTTGTTTACCTACTTAAGTCTCAGCAATGGCGGGCGCCCCTCCCCCAGCCTGGCTGCCGCCTTGTGGTTAGATCTCAGACTGCTGTGCTAGCAATGAGGAAGGCTCTGTGGGCATGGAACCCTCCAAGCCAGGCGCGGGATATAATCTCCTGGTGTGCCGTTTGCTAAGACCCTTGGAAAAGCACAGTATTAGGGCAGGAGTGACCCAATTTTCCAGGTGTTGTGTGTCACGGTTTCCCTCGGCTACAAAAAGGAATTCGTTCCCACTTGCACTTCCCAGGTGAGGCAATGCCTCTCCCTGCTTTGGCTCTCGCTCGTTGGGCTGCACCCACTGACCTGTACCAACTGTCAGACACGCCCCAGTGAGATGAACCCGGTACCTCAGTTGGAAATGCAGAAATCACGTGTCTTCTGTGTCGCTCATGATGGGAGCTGGAGGCTGGAGCTGTTCCTATTCGGCCATCTTGGCGCCCCCTATCTTGTTTCTACTTCATTATTTCTATTTGAAGATTATTTTTACTCAAGCAGAAGGTTCTATAAGCACACGATGCTTTATCTAAAATTACTGTCATGTTGAAAAATGACTGTCAAAGGTAGAATAATCCAGTATGAGAAAGAGTCTGTGCTCCTGAAGAGAAAATGGAATATTATATCATGCTAAATACTATTAAATGATGTGTCCAACACCCAAGGTTGTTAGACCAGCAAGCTCTCTCCAGATAACACTGTTTGTAAGTCTCATTCCAGCTATCTAGACAAGAAAAAGTTAGTGCCATATTTTAGTCACACTTATGAGATTAAGATTAGACTTTTAATTTATCCTTCTATCAATCTACTCTTGCTGGAGGTTGACAGAAGTAGGAGTGATTATTAACACAAACTGTAATCACTATGAGCCATTAGAAACAAAGAATCACCCAGAGCCAAATGTTAATAGCAGACTCAGAGGGCTTCTTCAGTCTATTAGTAAAATTAAGGAAAGATGTTCCCTAAATGCCCTGTTGTAATGACACGACAAACTAGTCTTTGATGGGTTGGCATTTCTACAGCTCCATTACCTTCCTCTTTACTTCTGGAAAGTTACAAAACATTTTGTGCAAGAAATGGTTTCTTAAAACTGGGAGACTAAGAAAAGTGGATGGATCTGCCTACACTTCCTATCTCCTTGCTTAAATGACTCCTTTTTCCACAAAAGGCATTGAAACTGAAATGGCAGATCCATTAAGAGTAAGGCTTATGGCTATCAATCTTTTGCAAATTACTTAATCAGAAGATTCCAGAGTGCTTCCCCAGTAGAACATTTTCTCCCTATCCATCTAGTTTAACTGATACTCTATCTGTTATAGACACAGCTAAAGTTACAGAAACAGATGAAATTTAGAATGTAATACAAGCCATGTCAACATATGAAAGAAATAAAGTGTCATGTAAAAAAAATGGAAGGAAAAAATCATTGTGCCCCACTTAGTTTAGAAAGGGTATTCAGTCACATTTATTATGCTGCAAAGCTGTTTCCAAATTCCATGTTTAAAGTAACTGAAACCTCAGTTTCTAATCTAGGAAACTTAAAACCAGAGGAAATAAAAACAAATTCATGATGTTGAACCCACAAAGCTGCAAAGCAATCTTGGTTACTTTTCATACTCTTGACTGTCAAGACATCAGAAATACAATCTTCAGTGCCCCTCTCCTTATACCTGTCACGTTGCCACAAAAAAGCATTGAGACAATGATTAAAACTATGAACATACATCTGTAACATTTCTTTTTAAACTATTTGAGCACTTCAAAGCCTGAAGCCGATTACTTCTTTTTATATAGAGAAATGTATACATACTAAATAGTGAAAAACTTAGGACTCTATCTAGTGCCACAAATGGATGAAGCAATACCCTCCTTTGGCTATAATGACTTATTTGGTGAAACACTAAATGTAAAAAGGGATAATACATTTGAAATTATCTTTGTAGACAGAGAATTCTGACTCTGGAAGACCATTCTAGAAGTCATGTTCTGACTAAATAGCATGACTTTAGTTTAAAGAAACCTAAAGGTATCAATAAAGAACAAACTTTAAATAGAATTTAATCTGTACCTAATCTAATTTCACTTGTGTACAACAGTCAACTCTGAGACAGTATTGGAGATAAAAGTTCACTATGATAACTTTCACAGTTTTTGCCTCTGTTCTTTAACTTGGCCTTCCCAATACTTAGAGTCTACTATTACAAGACTACTCTCCTGGTTTTGATTACCTTCTGATAAGGATTATATCACTTTTACAAAGTCATTCTTACAGACTCTCAATCTCTTTCCCACTCTCTCATCTTAAAACTTGTATTCTTTTGATTTAAAAAATGCTGTCACTCAAAGAGGAGTTGACTGAATGGCAAAAATAATACACACACATGCATTTATGATATGATATGGAACATATGAAATGGATTGTGAAAATGGAGGAAGAATAAACTTTATTGGCCCACAGAAGGGACGAGGGAATGAGAAGGGGCTAGGGATACGAATGAATAAAAGTGGAAAAACTAAAACAGAATGATTTAAAATGTGCAAATACACTTTGCAACCTCTACCATTCAATTTAGGAATATGTATGTACAGTGAGATCCATGTAGGCTAAAGTGAGTTTCACTTTGTAGTTGATGCTACTTGTACCAGTTCTATCATTGGTAAGTCACCATTTAATTCTGTCAAAGTCAGACAAGGATCTTTCTGGTTATTGCAACAAGGTTTTCCATCCTGGGCTGCAGTCTGACCCACCAGTGCTCAGTAGGCATGCTTGTGATGAATTCGCACACCTTCCAGTTCCCCACCTCCAATGGCGGCCAGGGTCTCCAGCCTGTTTAAGCGCTCCAAGCTTCTTCCAAGAACTTCTTCTAGCCGACTGCGTAACACCTGAGCCCCTTCCAGTTCCACTTGCAGAGTTTGGTCTCTCTCAGAGCTGATTAAACATGCCACACGGAAGGAAAATGGATTAGCCATCAACTGTAGTGAGTCCATATTTGCTTCCAAAGAACCATCAGTGCCACTTTGAGCCACATGACTTTGTAAAGTAATTGTTCTCCAGGACACAATAAATGAATGTAGTCTCTGTGTGGCATTTGTGTTCACTGCTGATAGATTAGTAAAGACTGCTCCCTTTTTAAAAGCTTGCCCCTTATGCTAGATTCTGGGCCAATTTCACATAAAATTATAGCCCCTAAGACTTATCTCACACCCCCATAGCCCCAAAAAGAGAAATTTCATTATTTGACTAAAAGCTTTTGTTTCTGAAAAACTAAAACCCAGGACAAACTAAATATAAACTGGAGCAAGACTGAGCCAAGTAGAACCACTACTGGAGATACTTGTTTTCTCATTTGTTATCAAACTTGACTGTGGGATGGTGTGCTGAAAAGGAATCTGGTTCATAAACACTAAAGCTCCAGAGGTTCTGTAAAAAGTAACACAATCAACTGGTCCTATCAGACCTTTCCTCTGCCTTCATTTTCCCTGTAGAAAGAATACATTTTTAAAGCCCAACAATAAATTACAAGAAACTGAATAGCAAAAATAATAATAACAATAAAAATTGAAAAAGAGTAAAAGGGGCTAGTAGGAAAGGTAAAATGAGAAAAAAAATGAAGAGAATATAAAATGATCCAGAGAGGTATCATATATGTGACCAAAAATCAAGAGGTAGAAGAAAATATATTCATCATGATAGTTATCGGTGGTTCCAGGATAATTTAGCCATCCCAATTAATATATTTTCTTCGATGACATTAAATGAATATCAGTGCCCATTACAGCCTTACTTTTTTTTTTTTTTGAGATGGAGTCTCACTGTGTCACCCAGGATGGAGTGCAGTGGCAGGATCTTGGCTCACTGCAACCTCTGCCTCCCAGGTTCAAGTCATTCTCCTGCCTCAGCCTCCCGAGTAGCTGGGACTACATGCACGCGCTACCTTATCCAGCTAATTTTTGTATTTGTAGTAGAGACAGGGTATACCCTTATGTTTATAATAGAACAGCTTTTAACAGGACATGGATCACAGAAAAGAAATGAACATACATTGAGTGCTTACTGTATGCAAGGCATTGTTTTAGACACCAAAGCTGTCTTCTTATTTAATCTCTGCAATAGCTGTGTGAAACAGGCACTATTTCCGACTTAAGATTTTGACACTGAGGCTCAGAGCAATCCATAAAACAAATGACAAAGTGGGTAGCCCTGGTAATTGTCCCTGTTTTTTTCTCCCCTCTTCAGTATCATAAGCATCTGCACTTAATGAAGAATAAAAGGCATAAAAAGAATACAATAGTAAAAGAAATAAAAATATCGATAAAGATTAAAAGAAAAAACAGCCAGTCTCTTACCTCTCTGGATGGACATGGAACTTCACCAGACTGCTACAGAGCTGTCTCTCTGCTTGTAAGGCCTCACTGAGTTGACTCCATTCATCTACTAGTCCTTCTAGCATCAGCAGCAACTGAGAAAAGAAGAAAGAAGCAATACGCAAATGGCACAGTGAGACATGAAGCCACAGTTAATCCTGAGAAACAAGATAATGCATTAGCATGTACTAGGACTTAAAAAGCCCACTATCTTAGTACTTAAGCTTTTGATACTATTTTATAGTTTTCAAATCAATGTCATATTATCTTTTTTTAATCTTTAAAACCCTGTAAGGTGGAATTCAAACTAGGCTGTAATGTCTTTCCTGTAGATCCCACATATCCACACAGTCTTTATGGTAAGGACAAGTTATTTTAAAGAAACCTTTTAAAGGAATTTAACAATAGTTAAATATCACTCACTCAAAATACCCATTCACAGGCATTTCAATTTCATGATCCTGAAAACAGGACAGAACCAAAAAGTAATACTACTCTGGATTTGACAAATGTGAGAAAACAGGAAGAGGATGTGGAAACTAAAATATCTGATATGAATAATCAGATAACGGCTAAGGCAAAACCGCAAAAAGGAAGGGAGACTACGGGATTTTTAAAACTGGTGTTTCTTAAATGCCACACATTCTCATATCCTGAAAACTAACTGAGTCATAAAACATGAGTCTATTTGTAAGCAGAAATATGGTAATGAAATCAAAAGATAAAATATGATAATTCCATCACAAATACAAACACAGGTTTTATATTATAGATCTAGCTATGGCAAAAGGTAGAAAAAAACTAAGGAGCTATTTGGACTAGCTAGTTAAACTGAATTCAGGAAGCCATGACACTGATCTTCTAAAAGAGATGCCAACATAGTAACAAACAAGCTTTCAGTTTCAGTCGGTAACTCTGCGCTGCGGTCCTAGCATTTCTTCAACATCATAGTTGAGTATGCAGCTAGCTGTGGAGGATGTGCAGGGGGAAGGGAATCTCTAAGGCTGAAAGGCCTCTTCTAAAAAAATTGATGAGAACTCTATGCTAGAGAGAGTTAAAGCGTAAGGTGGGAAAAATGTGCTCTAGGAAATGACTCTTCCTAGGAAGTATGTGAAGTCACAAAAGGTTTGAGTTTGCATCATAGCTTTGGTATTTATTAGTTACATGACTATTCTCCACCCCCATTTTAAAAGAGAACTCAGTGTTTCAGCTTCTTCGTCTATAATAATTGGGCTGACACCACTTTGTGTAGAGTTGTGAGCATTAGTGCTAATTTAAATACCTAGCACAGTACATAGTACATGAATACTTGATAAACATTGATTATACTCAAACTTCTCATTTCATGTTTCTAAAACTAATTTCATGGGTCTAATGTCATAACTCTAAGCAGCAATCACATAACTAAATCATGTAACTAAAATCACATAACTAAAAAAGCACTTTTTTCACTAGTGCTTTACAATTATTATTATTATTAGTGCTAGTAGTAGTGTCTTGGAGGCAGACTTTTGCTCTTGTTGCCCAGGCTGGAGTGTGATGGCACGATCTCAGCTCACTGCAACCTCCGCCTCCCAGGTTCAAGCGATTCTCCTGCCTCAGGCTCCTGAGTAGCTGGGATTACAGGCGCCACTGCACCCAGCTAATTTTTGTATTTTTAGTAGAGACAGGGTTTCATCATATTGGTCAGGCTGGTCTCAAACTCCTGACCTCAAGTGATCTGCCCACCTCAGCCTCCCAAAGTGCTGGGATTATAGGCATGAGCCACCGCACCCGGCCTTTGCAATTATTTTATTCCATTTAGCAACGGGGAGAGAGGTTACGTTTTTCCAGCACTTAATAAGTTTTAATGGTCCCAATCTAAAAACAGGAGCATCTTTTTGAGATAATGTATATATAAAATAACTTTCTCCAAAAAGAAAAAAGTCATACCCGGCATTTGGACTCAGATATTATACTTAGAAAATTATATGCTTTTAAATATAAACTATTTTGAAAGAAAAAATAATAGGGATTTAGAAATTAAGACTTGACTAGAAAACTCACTTGACTTTTTCTTTCTTTTTTAGCCATGAGTTCAAATTCCGCTTTGGCATTACTCAGTTCTTTTTCCAGCCCTGCAACTGTGTCCAAGTCTCCTAAGATGAAAATACAGCGCTAGTTTTAATTGCTATTAACATAATGTGGTATCTGCTGCCTCCTTTGGGTAATTTACAGAGGACACATTCCAATAATAAGAAAAAAGAAAACATACACACAGGTTGTTCTTTGTAGCATTATTTATAACAGCAAGATATTGCAATCATCCTAGATGCTGTAAAGAAAAGATTGAATAAAACATATTCACAGATGGCACTATATACTGCTGTAAAAAAAGAATAAGGATGATCTTTATGAACTTATATGAAGTGATTTTGAGATTCTAAGAATATGTTAAGTAAAACAAGCTATGTGCTTAAGAATACATCTAAGGTAGTAGGTTTTCTATTAGGAAAAAGGGGAAATGAGAATGTACATATATACATCACATATACACAGATGATTCATTTGCTTATTTTTGCAAAAAGATACGTAGGAAGAATAACCCAGAAATGAAACTGATTACCTTCAGGAGACGAGTGGAAATAGGAGAGAAGGGATAGGGAAATATGGGACATCTGAGTATATCATTTTATATACTGGAGTTTTGAACTGTGTAAATGTTTAATGTTTAATGTCAGCTTGACAATAAGCCAGCTTGACAATGAATGGGAGAGAAAATGTCCAAAATAGAATACTAATATAAATAAATAAATCTATATAGCAAATAGATAATAAAACCACCCAGAAGACAATAAAAAATTAATCCAAATAATTTTTGAACTCACTAACTGAACACTGATCAGTGAAAAATATCCTAAGGATAAAAAGAATTACAAAGAAATCTTAAACATTACATAATACATTTATTGTTGATGGTGGGATTTATGTAGCAATTCTGAAACTACTTTTGCATATTATAGTATTCTGCAAATGTGTAAATATTTTGAAACATATTGATGCTCTAAGTAACCAGGTCTCTCAAGGAGATACAAATATGAAATGAAGGAAAAAAGAACCTATATTGTTAAATTGGAATTACAGAAAGTATCAAATTTTCATATGTATACAAATACACACACATATACTTAAAAATATTCATTGCTAGCTCTGTTCACTTAAAAGGGCCTAGAAGCAAAAGGCATTCATGTAGCAATGAACACATCTTGTGCCCAGATCACAGTTTCTGAATGCCATTACCCACCAAAAGGAACCAGGGAGCTCTTTAGGATAATGGCTGATTCTGGGACTGAGGCAAGTAAAGCAAAAGGTAATCATAGAACATCTTACTGTGCCAGAAACTATGAAACTATGCTAAAAAAAAAAAAAAAAAAAACACTGTTGAGGATATGGCAAAGGGTCAGAGAAATAGCTTGATGGGCCTCCCACTGACCAAATATGGGTTAATTTGAGCATTAAAGGAAATAACGACCAAAATCAATAATATAATGATTTTTAAAACTCCACATTGATAAAAACAAATGGGGTACAGAGATAGGGAAAGGACAGCTCTTCTTTATAAATAATACCCACAAATAAACAAAAAATTTTACAATAGAAAATCATAATTTTTTTTTCTTTTTTTTTGAGACTGAGTCTTGCTCTGTCGTTCACGCTGGAGTGCAGTGGGGCAATCTCTCAGCTTTCCAGGTTCAAGCGACTCTCCTGCCTCAGCCTCCTGTGTAGCTAGGATTATAGGCATGCACCACCAAACCCAACTAATTTTTGTATTTTTAGTAGAGACAGGGTTTCACCATGTTGGCCAGGCTGGTCTCAAAAGTCCTGCACTCAAGTGATCTGCCTGCCTCGGCCTCCCAAAGTGCTGGGATTAAAGGCATGAGCCACCGTGCCCAACCCTGAAAATCACTATTTTTAAACTACTAATGTAGTTTAAAACCAATGTAGGTGGTTCAGGCAAGGCTCAAATCATACTAAAACCACTGAGTGAATGATTGTTGGAAAACAGAACTGTCAACATCTCAAATTCAGCCAGCAGATCACTATATACCAAGGCGGAAATAAACCTTTTACAACGGAGAGATTTGACAGCTACAACTTTAACCAAATGACTAAATTTAATATCACCAAGGATGATACAAACTGATTATCACGCACTGATGTGATGCACTAAAAAAGATGTTATCCAGGCCAGGTGCAGTGGCTCACGCTTATAATCCCAGCACTATAGGAGACTGAGGTAGGTGGATCACTTGAGGCTAGGAGTTCCAGACCAGCCTGGCCAGCATGGCAAAACTCTGTCTCTAAGAAAAAATACAAAAAAACTGGCTAGGCATGGTGGCGCAAGCATGTAGTCCCAGCTACTTGAGAGGCTGAGGCATGAAGATCGCTTGAACCCAGGAGGCAGGCAGGCAGGCAGGCAGGCAGCCAGGCAGGACGAAAGGAAAGAAGGAAGGAAGGAGGGAGGGAGGGAGGGAAGGAAGGAAGGAAGGAAGGGAAGATGTCATCCATATGGTATTCCTGCCAAAAATTTTTAACTCAAATCTAACCATGAGGAAACAATCACAGCTAAATTGAGGAATATTATTAGCTGGCCTGGATTCTTTAAAAATGCCAGTCTCGGCCTCTGCCCCCAGGCGGGCTGGGCCTGCAGTGGTGAAGGGAGCCAGGCTGAGGGTGGGAGTGGGTAGCTGGCGGGGTGGAGGGCGGGGAAGGGGCGCGGAGGAGGAGGAGAGACAAGGGCAGCCGAGGAGGCCACGGGACGAGACGGATGATGAACAAGCTTTACATCGGGAACCTGAGCCCAGCCGTCACCGCCGACGACCTCCGGCAGCTCTTTGGGGACAGGCTGCTGCCTGGCGGGACAGGTCCTGCTCAAGTCCGGCTACGCCTGTGTGGACTACCCCGACCAGAACTGGGCCATCCGCGCCATCGAGACCCTCTCGGGTAAAGTTAAATTGCATGGGAAAATCATGGAAGTTGATTACTCAGTCTCTAAAAAGCTAAGGAGCAGGAAAAGTCAGATTCGAAACATCCCTCCTCGCCTGCAGTGGGAGGTGTTTGATGGACTTTTGGCTCAGTACGGAACAGTGGAGAATGTGGAACAAGTCAACACAGACACAGAAACTGCCATGGTCAACGTCACATATGCAACAAGAGAAGCAGCAAAAATAGTGATGGAGAAGCTAAGCGGGCATCAGTGTGAGAACTACTCCTTAAAGGTTTCCAACATCCCAGATGAAGAGGTGAGCTTCCCGTCGCCCCCTCAGCGAGCCCAGTGTGGGAACACTCTTCCCGGGGAGCAAGGCCAGCCCTGAGGACGATTCTCAGGCCAGACAGATTGATTTCCCACTGCGGATCCTGGTCCCCACCCAGTTTGTTGGTGCCATCATCGGAAAGGAGGGCTTGACCTTCATGGTCAAGCAGACCCAGTCCCAGGTAGACATCCATAGAAAAGAGAATCTGGAGCTGCAGAGAAGCCTGTCATCATCCATGCCATCGTGGGGGGACTTCGGAAGCATGTCGCATGATTCCTGAAATCATGCAGAAAGAGGCAGATGAGACCAAACTAGCTGAAGAGATTCCTCTGAAAATCTTTGCCCACAATGGCTTGGTTGGAAGACTGACTGGAAAAGAAGATAGGAATTTGAAGAAAATTGAACATGAAACAGGGATCAAGATAGCAATCTCATCTTTGTAGGATTTGAGCATATACAACCCAGAAAGAACCACCACTGTGAAGGGCACAATTGAGGCCTGTGCCAGTGCTGAGATAGAGATTATGAAGAAGCTGCGTGAAGCCTTTGAAGATGATATGTTGACTGTTAATACCCACTCCGGATACTTCTCCAGCCTGTACCCCCATCACCAGTTTGGCCCGTTCTCGCATCATCACTGTTATCCAGAGGAGGAGATTGTGAATCTCTTCATCCCAACCCAGGCTGTGGGCGCCATCATCGGGAAGAAGGGGGCACACATCAAACAGCTGGTGAGATTTGCCGGAGCCTTCATCAAGATCGCCCCTGCGGAAGGCCCAGACCTCAGCGAAAGGATGGTCATCATCACCCGGCCACCGGAAGCCCAGCTCTAGGTCCAGGGACAGATCTTTGGGAAACTGAAAGAATAAAACTACTTTAACCCCAAAGAAGAAGTGAAGCTGGAAGCCTATGTCAGAGTGCCTTCTTCTACAGCTAGCCGGGTGACTGGCAAAGGTGACAAGACCGTGAATGAACTGCAGAACTTAACCAGTGCAGAAGTCATCATGCCTCATGACGGAAAGCCAGATGAAAATGCAGAAGTGATGGTCAGAATTATTGGATACTTCTTTGCTAGCCAGACTGCACAGCACAAGATCAGGGAAACTGTACAACAGGTGAAGCAGCAGGAGCAGAAATATCCTCAGGGAGTCGCCTCACAGCGCAGCAAGTGAGACTCCCACAGGCACCAGCAAAACAACAGATGAACGGAGCCCTTCCAACACCTGACAGAATGAGACCAAACACAGCCAGCCAGATGGGGAGCAAACCAAAGACCATCTGAGGAATGAGAAGTCTGCGGAGGCGGCCAGGGACTCTGCAGAGGCCCTGAGAATCCCAGGGGCTGAGGAGGGGTGGGGAAGGTCAGTCAGGTTTGCCAGAACCACGGGTCCCGCCTCCCGCCCCGCAGGGCTTCTGCAGGCTTCAGCCATTCACTTCACCATCCCCTCGGATCTCTTCTTAACTCCCACGACGCTATCCCTTTTAGTTGAACTAACATAGGTGAACGTGTTCAAAGCCAAGCAAAATGCACACCCTTTTTGGTGGCAAATCGTTTCTGTACATGTGTGTACATATTAGAAGGGGAAGATATTAAGATATGTGGCCTGTGGGTTACACAGGGTGCCTGCAATGGTAATATATTTTAGAAATAATATATCAAATAACTAACTCCAATTTTTAATCAATTATTATTTTTTCTTTTTAAAGAGAAAACAGGCTTTTCTAGACTTTAAAGAATAAGGTCTTTCTTTGGGAGGTCTCATGTTGTAGAGGGGAGCTTTGAGGCCACCCACACAAAATTCACCCAGAGGGAAATCTTGTCGGAAGGACACTCACAGCAGTACTGGATCGCCTGTGTATGTCAACAGAAGGGATACCGTCTCTTTGAAGAGAAAACTGTCGCTTCTCATGCCTGTCTAGCTCATACACGCATTTATCTTTGCTTCACAGGTTTTAAACTGGATTTTTGCATACTGCTATATAATTCTCAGTCTCTCTCTATCTCTCCCTATCTCTCCCTTCCCTCCCCTGCCCTTCTTCATCTCCATTCTTTTGAATTCCCTCATCCCTCCATCTCAATGGACTCAATGCACTCCCTCACCTCCCCACCCCACCCCCAAGCAAAGCAGTGCTCTGAGTATCACATCACACGAAAGGAACAAGAGCGAAACACACAAACCAGCCTCAACTTACACTTGGTTACTCAAAAGAACAAGAGTCAATGGTACTTTTCCTCACGTTTTGGAAAAGGAAAATAGGAACCCATCAAACCAACCAATCAACCACACAAAGAAAAATTTCCACAGTGAAAGAATGTATTTTGTCTTTTTGCATTTTGGTGTATAAGCCATCAATATTCAGCAAAATGATTTCTTTCTTTAAAAAAAAAATGTGGAGGAAAGTAGAAATTTACCAAGGTTGTTGGCCCAGGGCATTAAATTTACAGATTTTTTAAATGAGAAAAACACACAGAAAAAGCTACCTCAGGTGTTTTGTACTTCAGCACCTTGCTGTTGTGTTTCCCTTAGAGATTTTCTAAAACTGATAGTCGGAGCATTTAAAAAATTTTTTTTAATAAAAATGAGTTGGAAAAGAAATAAGATATCAACTGCCAGCCTGGAGAAGGTGAGAGTCCAAGTATGCAAGAGCTGTTCTGAATTGTCTTCCGCTAGCCAAGAACCTATATGGCCTTCTTTTGAACAAGCCTTGAAAATGTTTATTTAAAAAAAAAAGACAAAGAAAAACAGAGAGAGATAATATTGCAGATGTTCTGAATTTTAATAGGGTACCCGCCATTAGGGCTTTTACGCTAAAGGATGAACATGTACTGGTTTCTGTGAATAAGCCATTATACCACTAGACTGCAATGTCAGTTTCCTCTACTGCAAACAGTATTCTGTGACCAAAATATATATATATATATATATATATATATATATATATATACATATATCCAGCTAACAAGAAAAAAAAAATGCCAATCTCACTAAAGAAAAAAAGCTAGACAATTGTTCTAGATTAGTGACTAAGAGACATGACAACTAAGCACCTGGGTTGGGGAAACCAAAGTAGCCATACAGAACATTATTGGGACAACAGGAACTCTGAATGTGGACTGTATATTAGATACTAAGCCTATACCAAGGTTAAATTTCCTAAGTGTGATAATTATATTGTAGCTATGTAGGAGAACACGCTTATTCTTAGGCAATACTTACTGGAGTATTCAGGAATAAAGTGTCATGATTTCTGTAAGAAATTCTCCAATGGTTCAGAAAACACATTACAACTACAAATGTGTGTATAATAGAAAGAAAGAAGGCAAATGTGGCAGAATGTTAATAACTGGTAAGTCTGAATAAAAATGTCTATGAGTATTCACTGTACTATTTTTGCCACTTTTCTGTAGGTTTGAAATTTCAAAAATAAAAAACTTTAGGGAAAAGTACACTTTTTAAAAAAGGCAAATAAAGAATAAATAAAACAAATCCAACATTCTTTTATTCTTTGATTAGTATAAAGTTTTCCTACTAGAGAATGACAACTTGTAAGAGTTTTCTAAACCATCCCCTGAATGGGGCTAGGCTTGGCAAATAACTCAATGTACACTGCCTACCCTTCCTAACAGTTTAATGTAGGTGATGTCAAGTTACAGTGAGTGGCCCCAGACTTTCTTGAAAGATACCCAGGAAAAGGTGTCAGCTCATGGCCCTGCTGGGCAGGAATGGAACCACTACCTCCTGCATTTCTGAATCCCTGCAAAACTATATGAAAAGGAGAATAAGGATAGAGTTTCTCTGGGTCAAACTGTGAACCCAAAGCAATAACCTCGACTCAACATAAGGTAAGGACAGTTCTTCAGCCTTTCAGAGGAATTCCAAACTTATTTGTTCCATTAAGGTAGGAAGAGAAAAGAGTCTTGTCCAAACCTATTAATAGAGATTACTAGAAGGAAAAACAAGAGATAAACAAAGTCCCTTAATGAAATGAAATTTGATACTTACCTAATGTGGACCTGAGTATGCTGGCATCCTCTTTGGCAGTCAATGAAGTGCTACCATCTCTGGAAGGTATCTGTATTGAACCCTAAAAAACTGGAAAGGTCGGGGGACTTAGGAAGATGCAGGAACTATGATCACAATGACAATACTGAGAATATTCTGAGATTTTGGTATTAAAATGATCAAACTTAAACCTCAAATGTGAAAAGGAAATGTATTCAGCATGAATTATCTAAGTCTATAGTTCTTACTTGATCAGTCTTTTCTCCAAGAGCAGGGGCCAATGTAGGTAACTTCAGCTTGTTGGTTAGAGATGGGTACTTGGGACATCAGGGAGTCTCTCCCTCCTAAATATTGGCGCAGGGCCTGTAATTCTGAATTTCTTTCCATTAAGGCTTGCACCATCTTCTCTCTTCTAAAAAAAAAAAAAAGGAATTTACTTCTTAAATATTGTGAAATTAATATACCCCATACTATTATGAAATTATTCTCACCATGGCCTCTGAAAAATGCAATCTTTTTTCCTCTTAAGATAACTCAGATTTTAAATGATCAGATTATTAAGGAAAAGAAAATGTATGTAATGAAGTTTATGGATACATGTATTGTTTAGGCACCCTTCCAAATGCAAGGTTTTCAAGAAATTTTTCATACTTTGATGATTAATGTAAAACTGTGGTCTAAAGCCAGGTGCAGCGGCTCACACCTAATAATCCCAGCACTTTGGGAAGCCAAGGCAGGATGATTGCTTGAGCCCAGAAGTTTGAGACCAGCCTGCACAACACAGCGAGACCCCCACCTCTAAATAAGTAAGTAAATAAATAAAACTGTGGTCTAGGTAATAAATAGAAGGAAAGAAACTAACAGAGTTGACTGTAAAATATATAAATATACACACATCTGTAGTCTGCAAACGCTTCCTATTTGCAGACTATAAATGCACTACATGATACTTTTCTGATCTGTGCATTAATCCTTACTTGGCTTTCCTGCCCCCTGGCACGCATAGACTGAAGCAGGCTTTGAATCTCCATTTCATCTTCCACCACTAGTTTGTTTCGATCACTTAGAAGGTCCTGCAGCATCTTTTCCTTTCACTGTAGATGCTGGCACAGCTCCTCTGCTATCTCACTCTGCCCTGGTCCAACTTTGCACAGCAATGTTGCACTAAGATCCCAATGCAGAAGGGACACTGTAAGTTTCTGGAGGAAAGAAACTGCCTCTACTAAATATCAAAGGGCTTATAAGAATCTATCATAGAAGAAGGAGGTGTGAGATTCTTGAGAATAAGTATCACGTTTTACTCATTTTTGTTTTACCAGATCTAGCACAGGCCTGCAACACAGAAGTCTCTAAATACATGTCCCAGGAATGAATACAAACAATATAGAAAACTATCTCTAGGGGCCACTTACATACATATTGTTTTCTGAAATAAGTCTTTTTCCTATTTGTTCAGGGCATGTAACAATTAATGTTAGATGAGGATAAATGGACACTCAGTTCATTTGTTTGTTTTCTCCCCAGTGTAACTTTATAGGGGGAAGCATAAAACGAATTGCTGAAAGGAATACTAAACACTGTATTTGCTATCATAATGATGGTTTCTATTTCTGTACTAACCGCCGGCATATGGTGGAGGAAACAGAGGAGCCATACTGCCTAGGTTGACACTGGATCTGCTACTTATTCGCTATGTTAGCTTGGACAAGTTACTTAGCTTCAGAAGTCTGTTTCCTCCTCTACAAAACAGGGATAATAGAATGTGCCTCATGGCCTTGTGAGGGTTCAATGAGTTAATCTCCATTGAGATCTGAAAACAGCACCTGCCCCAGCATGAACACCGTAACTAATAAAGGTTAATAGCTGCCAGACGGAAGAGGCAATGTTTAAGTCTCATTCATTCTCACATAACTTCTTTGAGAAAGTTAATTGCCAACTTAAGTTTCTAGATGTGGAAAAAAAAAAAAAAATCCCAGTGAAAGTCAATGACTTGCCCAGGCACTGAATCGCTTGTACCTGGAGAATCACTTGTATACCTGGGAGGCAGAGGTTGCAGTGAGCTGAGATCACACCATTGCACTCCAGCCTGGGCAACGAGAGTGAAACTCCATCCCAAAAAATAAAATAAAATAATATCAAGCAACCAAAGAAGCAGGAAACAAGATACATAATGAAGAATCTAATCATCCAGTTGAAATTGACACACATGTTGGAAATAGCAGAAAAGGACATTAGAGCAGTTGTAGTTGTATTTTAATTAAATGGAGAGGTTGAAGATTTTTTAAATATCAAATTCTGTAGATAAAAACTATGATTTACAGTCTGAAATGGAAGAAGGCACTGGATTAAACACTCAGAAGAGGAGATTATTGAACTAGAAGGAAAAGAAGTTCAAATGTAAATGAAACACACAGTAACAAATGACTTGAAAACATAAAAGGACCACCAGCATAAAAACTTTAAACACCTAGTATAGGGCTAAATGGAATCCCTGAAGAGCGTGTAGTGGAGAATAGAGACAAAAATATTTAAAACATACTGGATAAAAGATTAAGGAGCTTCATGGAAACCATAAACTTCAAATATTACAGAACTGTGATTATCCTAAGAACAAGAAACACGAAGAAAACTTCACCAAGGAACATCTTAACCAAATCCATCAAAACCAGTGATAGAAAGGAAATCCTAAAAGGAATAAAAGGGGAAAGAACATGTTACATATGGAGGACTGAATATAAGGATGGCATAAGATTTCTCACAGGAATATTCTGGCCAAGATTCTCTTTTCAAAACAATTCTGAGTCCAGTCAATGGACAGTTATACTGTATCACCAAGGTTCACATTTGTGTTCCATAATTGGGTGAAACATTAGCATGAAAAAACAGGTATAACTGAAGACGTGTCTCAGACTGAACAAACCCAATCCTCTACATAACACACAAAGAAGAAACAGATGTCAGCAATGCTACTTCTTATCTTCTTTAACTAATTAAGAAATTTAAGAAACACACACCACAGTATGACTGATGTTTCTTACTATATGGGTTATTAACTATAAGTTAAAAGCTGTGGGACATCATCTACCAAAACCAGTAACTATAGCTTTGGAATACCTGAATCCTCTGTATCTATATTTAGATGAGTAGTTGGCAAACTATGGCCTGGAAGCCACCTGCTTTTACAAATTTAGTTTTATTAGAGCACGGTCATGCTCGTTTGTTTATATATTGCCTATGACTACTTTCGCTCTACAACAGCAGGGCTGAGTAGTTGCAGTAGAAACCTTCTGGTCCACAGAAGCCTAAAATATTTACTATCTGTCCCTTTACAGAAGAAAGTCTGCCAACCCCTGCTTAAATAGCAGTGAAAGATGCAGATTGTGATAATAAAATTTAATAATCATTATGTAAAATAATACTTGTCTATTCTCTATAGTCATAGGATCTATATCTAGCTCATCCAAAAAAAGGTTTGGATTATTAAAGTTTAAAAGTAGGAGAATCAAAACATACTTCTATTTTACTATAATACATGTTATTCATTGTTCTATCAAGAGACTATTATTATCAACTCTGATTCTCTCTCTCACTCTTTTTTTTAAGAGATGGGGTCTCACTGTCTTGTCCAGTGATTATAGCTCACTGCACATTCTCAAATTCCTGGGCTCAAGGGATCCTCCTGCTTCAGGCTCTAGGGTAGCTGGGACTACAGGTGTGTACTACCACACTCTGCTAATTTTTTTTTTTTTTTGTAGAGACAGGTTCTCACTTTGTTGCCCAGGCTGGTCTTGAACCCCTGCATTTAAGTGATCCTCCTGCCTCAGCCTCCCAAAGTGCTGGGACTACAGGCGCAAGCCACTGTGTTTGGCCTCTCTCTCTTTTTTGAACCTTTCATGTTTTGTGATTAACCATTTGTACAGTAAGTTTTTCTTTTTAATTTAAATTTTGTTTTCAACTCTGATTATTAAAGGATTTGAGAGTACAGTCTCTCTACCAGTCTCAAGTGTCAGGGGTCTACAGTGAACTTACTTTGGCGCTGAGTCCTAACTTTAGAGTGAAAGACTACTTTACTCTTAAAAGGTTTTTCCAGGTGGTGATAAAAAAGCACAACAAAGTCTGTATAGCATAGTTGATGAAGCCTACATATAAATGCTAGCCTAAAAAAATACTCAAGCTTGCAGATTAAGAAGCAATAACTATTTTGGATAGACTGTCTAATAAACTAACAGATCTATTATTTGGAGGGGAGTAAAGAGTTACTTTAAAAAACTGTTTTAAGAAACACTTTAAATTCAACCAAACTTGACCAATACTGTAAAATCAATCAAAGTAACTAAGTTAAGTAAGAATTGGAGTTCAGTCTTCAGAGAGACGTTAAGTATCTCTGAGGAATTCTAACCTTTTCAGGTAGAGATTTTCAATCAGCAGAACAATGTGAAGGGCTGTTACTGGGATTCAGTCAGCGAGCAGTCCAGGAAAAATAAAGCTTCCAGGAGTGAAGCCTAGTCTGCGGCTTCACAGCCTCACTCCAATGAGTTCTTCAGAGTTAATGCTCAGATCTTTTTTTTCCTGGTATCTCATAATCTTTGTCAAACCAGCTATTATATGGCTGTGACCCATATCTGCTGTGATCATTGTAGCTACTGAGACTAAATTATTAACACAGTGTTTTTGTTTGTTTGTTTGTTTTTGTTTGTTTGGTTTTGGTTTTTTGTTTGTTTTTTTCAGTTATGGGATCCAGGTAGATTTTCCATCATAAAGAATGTAGCACAGAACTCTTCAAGAGGAGTTATTCAGTACTGTTACTCACCTGCTATTCAATACTCCTAAGATTTCGAAGATGATGAGCTCAAACATGGTGCAAGAAAATGCAAATGTCACAGAGAAGATCACCTGTACAACATACTGACGTATCTGTTAAAAGCCAAATAGAAATTAGAAGTTATTTCCGTGTTTAAAAACTGAACTGATAACCTCCTTCTGGTTATAAGTCAGAAAACTTATTTTGAGGAAATTCTCAAGTCACTGGAAGTAAGGCCACAACAGCAACTTGCCTGGAGCTAAAGAAAAAGATCAAAGTAGGTGGCACTTCTGAATCATGAGTCACTATTACCAGCATCCTCTTGTGGATGAAGAATTTCGAGGACAAGAAGATGAAGTGACAGGGTCATAGGCAGCACTTAGAATTCCTGATGCACACTGACAAAAAACTGACAGATTCATACATAATGGTTAATGTTTAAAGGGGTTCTTCAACACTCTGCAGATCCTGGATCAGTTCGGGAACCTCCCTTGGGAGGCCTTAAAGTACTGGGCAGAAGAAAATCTCCAGAATTCTAGGCTCTTTCAGACAATAAACTCCCTGAGAAAGTTTAATGGAGAACATCCTAGAAACGACCCAATGTAGACTATAACCCCTGATCTTATTACTAATTAGGAAAACTAACTGGGAAATGTCCAGTCTAGGATGGTGATTTTCTGAATCCAAAGCTTAAGATAAAAACACCAGCTTTGTGTTGCAGGAAGTCAGGGACCCCGAATGGAGGGACCAGCTGAAGCTGTGGCAGAAGAACATAAATTGTGAAGATTTCATGGGCATTTATTAGTTCCCAAAATTAGGACTTCTATAATTTCTTACACCTGTCTTTACTGCCATCTCCGAATATAAATTGTGAAGATTTCATGGACATTTATTAGTTCTCCAAATTAATACTTTTATAATTTCTTCCGCCTGTCTTAATCTCTTAATCCCGTCATCGTCGTAAGCTGAGGATGTATGTCACCTCAGGACCCTGTGATGATTGCATTAACTGTACAAATTGTTTGTAAAACATGTGTGTTTGAACAATACGAAATCAGTGCACTCTGAAAAAGAACAGAACAGCGATTTTCAGGGAACAAGGAAAGATAACCATAAGGTCTGACTGCCTGCGGGGTCGGGCAGAATACAGCCATATTTTTCTTCTTGCAGAAAGCAGGTAGGAGAAATATCGCTGAATTCTTTTCCCAGCAAGGAATAATCTTGGGGAAGGAATGCATACCTAGGGGGAAGTTTATGAAGGGCCACTCTAGGAAGTCTGTCTTATGCGGTTGAGATAGGACTGAAATACGCCTTGGTCTCCTCAGTGCCCTCAGGCTTACTAGGATTTGGAAATTCCAGCCTGGTAAATTCTAGTCAGACCAGTTGTCAGGTCTCGAACCCTGTTTCCTGTTAAGATGTTTATCAAGACAATGCGTGCACAGTGGGACACAGACCCTCATCAGTAATTCTAATTTTTGCCTCTGCCTTGTGATCTTTTATTGCGTCTGAAGCACTGATCTCTATGACCCACTCCCTATTCATACACTCCCTCCCCTTTTGAAATCCCTAATAAAAATGTGCTGGTTTTGCAGCTCAGGGTCGCCGTCACAGTCCTACCAATATGTGATGGCACTCCCAGGGGCCCACCTGTAAAATTTCTCTCTTTGTACTCTTTCTCTTTATTTCTGAGACTGGCCAACACTTAGGGAAAACAGAAAGAACCTATGTTGAAATATAGGGGGCTGGTTCCCCTGATAGCCTTGGGATTTTGGTATTAACTTAGAATATAAGACTGGCAATTCAGGGCCAGATAGACAAATGAAAGGGAACATTTGTGAGACATTATGAATTAAATTCTCTCCTGCAGAATAACTATTTGCTATTGGTGCATATCCTGATATGACTAAGGCATAACATTCCTTTCTCCTAACTTCTGGGCTATATTTGGCTTGCCTTTTTTCCCCCCTTTTAAATCAATTAAGCCTAATTATATTCTCCAATCTAATAGTTATATAGTACCTATTTGGTAAAAGCTTCCTATCTTGGAAATGAACATAATGTTTCTTTAATGGAGACATTTTTCTTGTCAATCTAAATTCATATAGTGTAAGTATAACAAAATTATTTCTTCTCACCTCATAGTCTTTAAACAATTGGCGCATGAAGAAAAGCCACCCAAATCCAAAAAATAGTATCTGGAAGAGAAAGAAGATAGAATGTCAATATATATTTTCTTTTGAGAAATGTGTTACAGAAACTCTTTTATGATAAAAGGTCTGCTAACTAGACGGTTAACTTATTTCAGGGATTAAAGATAAGATCTACTCTTGCCGGGCGCGGTGGCTCAAGCCTGTAATCCCAGCACTTTGGGAGGCCGAGACGGGTGGATCACGAGGTCAGGAGATCGAGACCATCCTGGCTACTACGGTGAAACCCCGTCTCTACTAAAAAAAGTACAAAAAAACTAGCCGGGCGAGGTGGCGGGCGCCTGTAGTCCCAGCTACTCGGGAGGCTGAGGAAGGAGAATGGCGTAAACCCGGGAGGCGGAGCTTGCAGTGAGCTGAGATCCGGCCACTGCACTCCAGCCTGGGCGGTAGAGCGAGACTCCGTCTCAAAAAAAAAAAAAAAAGATCTACTCTTACAAGACCTACTTATTAAAGCTTATGACATTGGAAATAAATGTTTAAATGTTCTTGGATGTTTTAAGTTATACATGTTACAGAGTATGCTTCAAGACAAAAATGGAAGTACATATTTTCCCATAATCTTATGATAATAATTACATGAGCCAGAGAAGTTCGCAAATAGAAAAGGAGTCAGTGGCCAGGTGTGGTGGCTCACACTTGTAATCCCAGCACTTTGGGAGGATAAGGTGGGCAGATCACCTGAGGCCAGGAGCTCGAGACCAGTCTGGCCAACATGGTGAAGTCCCGTCTGTACTGAAAATACAAAAATTAGATGGGTGTGGACACCTGTAATCTCAGCTGCTCCCGGAGGCTGAGGCATGAGAATCCCTTGAATCTGGGAGGCAGAAGTTACAGATAGCCAGTATCGTGCCACTGCATTACAGCCTGGGTGATAGAGTGAGACTTGGTCTCAAAAAAAAAAGAAAAGGAGTCAGAGTGAGACTTGCTTCTTATGGATGATCCCTGATTGCGAGTATTTTAAAAAAATACCAGCCTGGCCAACATGGTGAAAATCCATCTCTACAAAAAAACACACACACATAAAAATGAGCTGGGGGTGGTGGGGTGTGCCTGTAGTCCCAGCCACCTGGGAGGCAAAGGTGGGAAGATCACCTGAGCCTAGGAAGTTGAGGCTGCAGTGAGCCATGACTGCACCACTGTGCTCCAGCCTGGGCAACAGAGTGGGACCCTGTCTCAAAAAATAAATAAAAATAAATCAATTTAAAAAATAAAAACTTCAGGGGAGAGGAGTTGAGACCAAAATTAGAGAAGTAGTAGAAAGCCTAATATTTTTTATATCTGTTTCCTTCAGAGAGTTTTCTTAGCTTCTCCACCATCCTGCCTAATCTACATCAAGTGGTTTTCATCTCAGTGTAAAGCCGAGAGATTGCAGGATCCCTCTTTTGTCAGTTTTGTTTCAAACTGGCAGAGACCGTAGCCACATGACAGCTGACAAAGCTGGTCTGTAGTAAATAGAACTTTCTATACATAGACATGCACTGACACGACTAATCTTTTCTTCTTAAACTGGCTAGGACCTTTATGAATAAAATGATTTTATGTCTTCCTAGGGACTACTTTACTGAGCAAGTGTAAACTCAGTAGTTTAGCACAGACTACTTTAGCTTCTTATCATGCCCCTGCTGCCTAGCAAACTCATGTGTTCAGCCCCCTGGAACTTCCTTTGGTTCTTTAGACCCATATTCTTTCACATCGAGACCTCTGTAAATGTCCTCTGACAGGAAATTCTCTCCAGCCCTCTCCCAGTTATGCTATTTACTCCTGGAAGGCCCTCTCTGCCCTCCCAAACACAGATAAATTGCTCTTTTTATATAATCCTATTCTACATTGTACTTCCATCATCAAAGTGCTTACCATATGGTTTTGTAATGCCTGATTTAAATATTTGTTGACATTAGATTATAAGCTCTATGAGGACAAAAACCATGTTTGTCTTGTAATCTTTGTATCCTTGGCATCCAGCACAAAGCCTGGTATGTAGCAGCCTCTCCATAAGTGCTTGCTGAATGGCTAAGTGGTCTACATAAAAGATGGTTTATTCTTCAGCATTCAATCTTAAATCTTCTGTAATAACTCCTATGTGCTATGCTAGGTGCTGGGGATACAAAGATGAGTAGGACGGTTACTACCCTCTACAAGCTCACAATATAGTGAAGACACTACATAAATAACTATAACATAATATGGACGTGCAATGATAGAAATACATACATGATATTGTAAAACAATATGAAAGAGGGAGACCAAACCAATCTGTAGGGGCTTAGGACAGATTTTCTGGAGAAGAGAATGCCTGAGCTGAAGGAAGTTTTAATTTGCGGTTACAACCTGATATTGTGTGCAAATTTTGGGATTATGTGTATTTTTCTAGAATGGTTTCAAGGTATTCATCACACACTCAAAGGTTTCCACCACCCCTAACATATTAAAAATCACCCTCTCAAAGGATGAATAAGAATCAAGTAGGGAGGCTGGACACAGTGGCTCATGCCTGTAATCCCAGCACTTTGGGAGGCCAAGGTGGGTGGATCGCTTCAGCCCAGGAGTTTGAGAACAGCTTGGGCAACATGGTGAAACCCCATCTCTACAAAAAAACACAAAAATTAGCTAGGTGTGGTGGTGCGTGCCTGTAGTTCCAGCTTATGGGGAGGCTGAGGTGGAAGGGCCACTTGAGTCTGGCAGGTGGAGGCTACAGTGAGCCGTGAGCACGTCACTGCATTCCAGCCTGGGTGACAGAGCGAAACCCTGTCTCAGAACAAAACAAATGAACAAAAAACGAATCAGGTAGGGTAAAAACAGGTGGTAGGGGTAGGAGGAGAGGGCTTTCCAGATAGCAAAGGGCATGAGTAAAGGCAGAGTGAAAAGCACGGTATATGCCAGGAACTACCATGGTTTGGAGATGCCAGAAGATGAAATTCAAAGAAGGAAGAGGTTAAAAATGAGGCTAGACAAGAGGAGTGGATGTCCAACCACTGAGAGCTTTGAAGGCCACCCTAAGATTATAGTCTGTAGGTGGTGAGGGTTATTTAAGCAGGGAAATGGCATGGTCTGATTTGTTTTATATTATAGAGAGCAGTATGGTGGCTGTGTGGAAGACACATTTGAAGGAAATAACATCGTAGGAAGAGAAACATCATAGAAATGTGTTATGGGAGTTCAGATGAAAGATGATAAAGCCCTGAATTAAGACATTTGGTGACAGAAGAGGAGATGACAGATTTGAGAACCATTTAGAAGGTAAAATCAGCAGGGAGAAGTCAAGGATGACTAATTTGGAATACAGGATGAATAGTAAAGCTACCCAATTTATATAAAGAATATTGGAGAAAGAAGAGGTTTAGGAAAGGGGGCAGAGGATGGGGAAAATGATGAGCTCATTTTTGAACACACTAAGGGCCTGAGGGACAGCCAGCAAGATGGGTCAAGATATCCAGCAAGCATCTGAATAAAAGACAGATTGCGAAGACACATCTAAGATATACCTATGAGTTGACACTACCAAAGTACATGAGATCACCCGGGAACAGTATCTAGAGTAAGGAGAGCAATGTGCCAAGAAGAAAATACTAGAGGATAAGGAACACAGTTTGCATGGTGAGATAGAGGCAGGAACCAGAGTGTAGCAGGTCAGAATGAATGGGAGCTAAAGCAGTGGGGATAGTAAATGCAAATTACTCTAGGGAGGGCCAGGAATGAGAAAAAAAGAAAACACTAGATAATAGGCTAGAGAAGAATGTGGAATAAAGGGACAGTTTATTGGCCAAGGGGAAAGAAAGCAGTCAAGTAAGGAGAAAAAGATAAGAAGGATGATGGAATGCTAGAGGATGAACTGATACTATTAATTTATTATTATTATTAGGTAACTTTTATTGAGCATTTACTATATTCCAGGCTCTCTAAGTAGTACTTAGCATTATAATCTTATAGAAATCATTAAAAACCCAGTAAGGTAGGTTTGATTGTCTTATTTTCACAGAGAAAGATGAGGTTTAGAGAAGTTAATCAATTTATAGTAAGTGTCAGAATCAAGATTGAACTCAAGCCTGTCTGACTCCAAAATCTGTGCTTTTTTTTTTTAATATTATGTTTTCAGCTCTTATTGAGTCTGTCTGTTTAGAAAATCTGTGCTTTTAACCACTTCAAAATAAGCTACTCTAAGATCAAAGGTAGGGAGAATGGCCTTAAACCAGAGTACGGGAACCCCATTTTCTGAAATGGGAGGAAAGGAGGTGAGAATGGTTGTGAACACAGATAACCTTTTAGATTATGCAGAAAGTATTCATAGTAGGAGATCATACCTTTTGGCTTCACTTTTGTTGAGTAAGTACGAGGCAAGGTTATCTGCTAAGAGTAAGACAGGTGAGTATAGAAAAGGCAGCTTTGAGGAGAGTGACAAAGATTCAGACAAACTTTGAGGGGAATAAAACAAGTAGCTGATTAAGGTCAAGAAAAGGAATAATTCAGTGAGCTGAGGGTTAAACTCATGGCGTTGGCAAACTACACAGCTGTGTGATTTTCTACAGTAGCCTTCAGGCCTCTGTATTAGTGGCAGACAAACTATAGCAATGATCCAAGTGTGGACTTTTATATATATATATATGAAGGTAAACGAACAAGAGGGTGTAAGAAAGTAAGTTGGATCCAAGCATCTAGATCAAGTAGAAAAGGAAAGGGTCAAACAGATTAGGAGAAAATGCCACAATATCCTTTGGCTATTACAAATGGTCACTTGTGGAGACAAATGTAAATTCAGAGTTTAGAGACCATATTCATATGACTTACGAAGCCACTACTGAAAACAGAGAGGTTGGGTAGTTAGGACTGAGAATGGTATGTATAGTGGAAATGGATGATTAAAAAAAAAACAAAAAAAAACAAGATTGCTGTGAAGTGGAACTTAAGGAAGAGAAAACAAGCAAAAACTTTTAAGTTTATATGGTGGGGAGGGGAATGAAAGAAAAGAGAAACAGATATATACCTTTAATATTTCATTGTGGCCTCCTTTTGCATTGACAAAGAAAGCTTAAACAGACTTTCAGAACAAAATTACGTCTTTTGCAGCAACATAGAGGCAACTAGAGGCCATCATCCTAAGCAAATTAACACAAGAACAGAAAACCAAATACCACATGTTCTCACTTCTAAGTGGGAGCTAAATATTGGGTACTCACCAACATAAAGATGGCAAAAAACGAAACTGGAGACTACTCGGGGGCAGGGGAGGAGAGAAGGGAGAAGGATTGATACAACTAATTATAAGTACTATGCTCAGTACCTGGGTGACTGAATCATTTGTACCCCAAACCTCAGCTCCCACAATATACCCAGCACAAGTACCAAATCTACAATAAAATAAAAGTTGAAAAAAAAAGACTTTTAAACTACACACATACACAAAAGTAGCTGGAGAATTTACACAAAAGTAGCTGGAGAATTCATTACATCCAAGATAAATACAAATTCTGGCAAGATTATAGAGTATCCAAAAAGAATGCAGAAGCAAAATGCAATTTCAAATAGCTTTGCAAATAAAATGGAAGGCGCATAGCTTCTTATTAAAAACGAGACTTAATACTCTCAGAATTGTAAAGAGTAAAGTCTTGACCTTAGGACTTAAGAGTGTACTCTGGAACTGATAACTCTTATGACTGTATAGAGGGCTCAAAATACAAGTTAGGTAACAGTTGCTTTTATAAAAGTGACTTCTGGGTTGAAAATTAGCTACTGTTAAAAAAAGAAAAAAGAGGCCATCAGTAGGATAGTTATTAAAAAATTAACTATAAAAGTTTATTCTTGGATCATTTATTCACCCTTTTAATTATTTAACAAATATTTATTAGTGCCTAATATGTGCCAGGTCCAAGGGATAGAATGGCAAACAAGAGAGCATGAATGCTACTCTCAAAGAGTTTATAATCTACGGAGGAGATAAATGAGTAATTACAAAACAATGTGGTAGCGTTGTTACAGGGGAAGTAGGTGAAGGGTACTATGGCAGTATGTATAGGGACATCTAGTCCAGTCTAGGGGAAGCTTCTTGGATGTTCAAGTTGAGATCTGAAGGCTGAAAGGGGAGGGATATGAGGAAAAGGCCCAGAAAGAGAAAACACACTGTGTGGAAATCTGGAGGCACCACAGCATGGCCAGGTTAGGGAACTAAAAGAAGTTCGGGAAGTCTAAAGAATAAAATGGTGAAAGCCACAGTTGAAGAGAGAAGAGCCAGAGTCCTATCAATAAGGGACCTGATAAGATCAAGGGTCCCATCAATAATGGACCTGAAAAGCCACCTAAAGGAGTGTGAACTTCATCCTGTGGCGCGGTGAGCAAGATTCAATATGTGACCTTTGATTTCAGATTTCATTTCAAATAAACCTTTCAGTTAATACAACACAGAAAAAATGCGTGGGGAGGGGCTCGGGGGCAATGGTGGTGTTTCCAAGGTAACCACACCTCTCTAGAGAAGTGCTTTTTATTAAATAAATATTCACTACAACTCTACTATGTGCCCACAACTGATCTAGATGCTGGTGAATACAGGAGAGAACAAGAAAGACAGTATCTTGGACTTCATGGACAGATAACAAACACATGAACATACAAA
>NW_022680958.1:0-53094 GCF_009764315.1 Trachypithecus francoisi | reverse complement strand
ACTCTGTGAGATGCATTCACACATCACAAAGCAGTTTCTCAGAAAGCTTCTTTCTAGTTTTTATCTGAGGATATTTCCTTTGACATCCTAGGCTACAATGCACTCCCAAGTACCCTATTACAGATTCTATGAAACCAGTGTTATCAGACTGCTTAATGAAAAGAATGGTGTAACTCTGTGAGATGAATTCACACATCAAATAGCAGTTTCTCAGAAACCTTCTTTCTAGTTTTTATCTGAGTATATGAAATTTTTCACCATAGGCCTCAATGTGCTGTCAATCATCCCTTTGCAGATTCCTCAAAAACAGTGTTATAAAGCTGTTCAATGAAAAGCGTGGTGTAACTCTGTGAGATGAATTCGCACATCACAAAGAAGTTTCTCAGAAAATTTCTTTCTAGTTTTTATCTGAGGATATTTCCTTTGTCACCATAGGTTTCAATGCAATCCAAAATATCCATTCTCACATTACCCAAAAACAGTGCTACCAAACTGATAAACCAAAAGAATTGTGTAACTCTGAGAGATGAATTAACACATCAGAAGGCAGTTTATCCGAAAAATTCATTCTCGTTTTAATCTGAGGATATTTCCTTTTGCACTATAGTTCTCAATGCACTCCCAAACATACCTTTGCAGATTCCATGAAAGCAGTGTTAGAAAACTGCTCCATGAAAAAAAAAGGTGTAACTCTGTGATACGAATTCACACATCACAGGGAACTTTCTCAGAATCCTTCTTTCTAGTATTTATCTGAGGTTATTTCCTTTGTCACCATAGACTTCAATGCCATTCAAAATATCCCTTCTCAGATTCCCCAAAGACAGTGCTACCAAACTGCTACATGAAAACAGTGGTGGTACTCTGTGAGTACAAAGCTGTTTCTCAAGAAGCTTCCTTCTTGAGAAGCTTTTATCTGAGGATATTTCCAAATTGCTCCATGAAAATAATCCTGTAGCTCTGTGAGATGAATTAACACATCACAAAGTGGTTTCTCAAAAACCTCTTTCTTATTTTTAGATGAGAATATTTCCTTTGTCACCATAAGCTTCAATGCACTATGAAATATAACACTGCAGATTCCAAGAAAACAGTGTTAGCCAACTGCTCAATGAAAAGAACAGTATACCTCTGTGAGATGAATTCAACAATGACAAAGCCGTTTCTCAGAATGCTTCTTTCTAGTTTTTATCTGAGGATATTACCTTTATCACCATAGTCCTCAATGCACTCCCAAAAATCCCTTTCCAGATTCCACGAGAACACTGTTAGCACACTTCTCCATGAAAAGAAAGGTGTAACTTTGTGAGATGAATTCACACATCACAAGTCATTATCTCAGAAAACTTCTTTCTAGTTTTTATCTGAGGAAATTTCCTTTGTCACCATAGACTTCAATATGATCCAAAATATCAATTCTCAGATTCCCCAAAAACAGTGCTACCAACTGCTCAATGAAAGAATCGTGTAACTCTGTGAGATGAATTCACAAACCACAAATCAGTTTCTCAGAAAGCTTCTTTCTACTTTTTGGCTGAGGATATGTTCTTTGTCACCATAAGCTTCAATGTAGTCCAAAATATCCCATTGCAGATTCCACAAAAACAGTGTTAGCAAACTGCTCCATGAAATGAAAGGTGTATCTCTGTAAGATGAATTCACATATCACAAAGAGCTTTCTCAGAAGGTTTCTTTCTAGTTTTTATCTGAGGATATTTCCTTTGTCACCATAGTCTTCAATGTGCTCCCAAATATCCTAATGCAGACCCCATAAAATCAGTGTTATCAAACTGTACAATGAAAAGAATGGTGTAACTCTGTGAGATGAATTCACACATCACAAAGCAGTTTCTCAGAAAGCTTCTTTTTAGTTTTTGCCAGAGGATATTTGTTTTTTCACTATAGGCCTCAATTTGCTCCCAAATATCCCTTGCAGATTAAACGAAAACAGTGTTAGCAAACTGCTCCATGAAAAGAAAGGTAGATCTCTGTGAGATGAATTTCCACATCGGAAAGAAGTTTCTCAGAAACCTTCTTTCTAGTTCTTATCTGAGGATATTTCATTTGTCACCATAGGCTTCAATGCGGTCCAAAATATTCCTTCTCAGATTCTCCACAAACAGAGCTTCCAAACATCCATGAGAAGAGTCATGTAAGTCTGTCAAAAATCTTCCTTCTAGTTTTTATATGAGGATATTTCCTTTATTACCATAAGCTTCTATGTGCTTCAAAATATCCCATTGCAGATTCCAAGAAAACAGTGTTAGCAAACTGCTCAGTGAAAAGAATAGTGTAATTCTGTGAGGTGAATTCAGGCCTCACAAGGCAGTTTCTCAAAAGCTTATTCCTAGTTTTTATCTGAGGATATTTCCTTTTTCACCATTGGCCTCAATGGGCACCCAAATATCCATTTGCATATTCTGTGAAAACAATGTTAGCAAACTGCTCAGTGAAAAGAACAGTGTAACACCATGAGATGAATTCACACATCACAAAGAACTTTTTCAGAATGTTTCCTTCCAGGTTTTATCTGAGGATATTTCCTTTGTCACCACAGGCTTCAATGCAATTCAAAATATACCTTCACAGATTGCCCAAAAAAAGTGTCACCAAGCTGCTCCATGAAAAGAATTGTGTAACTCTGTGAGATGAATTCTCACATCACCAAGCAGTTTCTGAGAAATTTCTTTTTGCTTTTTCTGTGATGAAATTTCTTTTGTCACCCTAGGCTTCAATGTGCTCCCAAATATCCTACCGCAGATTCCCCAAAAACAGTTTCACCAAACTGGTCTATGGAAAGAACAGTGTACCACTGTGAGATGAATTAAAAAATCACAAAGCAGGTTCTCAGAAAGCTGCTTTCTAGTATTTGTTTATGGATATTTTCTTTTTCACAGTAGTCAACATTGAGCTCCAGTGTATCCCTGTGCAGATTCCAGGAAAGCAGTGTTAGCAAACTGCTCCATGAAAAGAAAGATTTAACTCAGTGAGATGAATTAATACATCATGAAGCAGTTTCTCAGAAAGCTTGTTTGCAGTTTTTATATGAGGATATTTCCCTTGTCACCATTGGCTTCAACACGATCCAAAATATCCCTTCTCTGATTCCCCCAAAACACTACTACCAAACTGATCCGTGAAAAAAATCGTGTAACTCTGTGAAAATAATTAACACATCACAAAGTGGTTTCTCAGAAAGTGTCTTTCTTGTTTTTATACGAGGATATTTCCTTTGTCACCATAAGCTTCAATGCACTCCAAAATAACCCATTGCAGATTCCAAGAAAACAGATTTAGCAAACTGTTCAATGAAAAGAACAGTGTAACATTGTGAGATGAATTAACAGGTCACAAAACAGTTTCTCAGAAAGCTTCCTTCTAGTTTTTAATGAGGATATTTCCTTTTTCACTGTAGGCCTCAATGTGCTCCTAAATATCTCTTTACAGACTCCACGAAAAATTGTTTACAAACTGCCTCATGAAGAGAAAGGTGTAAATCTTTGAGATAATTTCAGATATCACAAGAACTATCTCAGAAAGCTTCTTTCTAGTTTTTATCTGAGGATATTTCCTTAGTTACCATAGGCTTCAATGTGATCCAAAATATCCTTTCTCAGATTGCCCCAAAACAATGCTACCAAACTGATGCATGAAAAGAGTTGTGTAACTCTGTGAAATGAATTAACACATCACAAAGCAGTTTCTCAGGAAGCTTCTTTCTAGTTTTTATATGATGATATTTCCTTTGTCGCCACAAGCTTCAATGTGCTCCAAAATATCCCATTGCTGATTCCAAGTAAACAGTGTTAGCAAACTGCACATTGAACAGGACTTTGTAACTCTGTGAGGTGAATTCACACATCACAAAGCAGTTTCTCAGAAAGCTTCTCTCTAGTTTATATCTGAGGATTTTTTTTTAAATCAATATAGGCCTCAATGCACCCCAAATATCCCTTTGCAGATGCCACAAAAATAGCGTTAGCAACCTGCTCCATGAAAAGCAAGGTGTAATTCTGTGAAATGAATTCACAAACCACAAAGAACTTTGTCTGAAAACTTCTTTTCATTTTCATCTGAGGATATTTCTTTTTTCATCAGAGGCCTCAATGCGCTCCCAAATATCCCTTTGCAGATTCCACGGAAACAGTGTTAGCAATCTGCTCCATGAAAAGAAAGGTGTAACACTGTGAGGTAAATTCACAAAACTAAGAGAGCTTTCTCAGAAAGCTTCTTTCTAGTTTTAATCTGAGGATATTTCCATTATCATCAAATGCTTGGATACAACCCAAAATATCCCTTCTCAGATTCCCCAAAAACAGTGCTACGAAACTGCTCCATGAAAAGGACTGGATAACTCTGTGAGATGAATTCACAAATCACAAAGCATTTTCTCGGAAAGCCTCTTTTTAGTTTTTCTCTGAGGATATTTCCTTTGTCATCATAACTTCAATGTGCTCCAAAGATTCCCATTGCATATTCCAAGAAAACAGTGTTAGCAAACTGCACTATGAAAAGAATAATGTAACCCTGTGAGATGAATTCACACATCACAAAGCAGTTTCTCAGAAAGCTTCTTTCTAGTGTTTGTCTGAGGATATTTCCTTTTTCATCATAGGCCACAATGTGCTCCCAAATATCCCTTTACAGATTCCATGATAACAGTGTTAGCAAACTCCTCCGTTTAAAGAATTGTGTAACTCTGTGAGATAAATTCATTAATCACAAAGAAGTTTCTCAGAAAGCTTCTGTATAGTTTTTATGTAAGGATATTTCGTTTGTCACCCTCAGCTTCAATAAGATCCAAACTATCCCTTCTCAGATTCCCCAAAAACAGTGCTACCAAACTGCTCAATGAATAGAATGGTGGAATTCTGTGAGATGAATTCACACATCACAAAGCTGTTTTTCAGGAAGCTTCTTTCTAATTTTAATATGAGGATATTTCCTTTTTCACCATTTGACTCAAGGTACTGGAGAATATCCCATAGCAGATTCCACAAAAAAGTGTTAGCAAACTTCTCAATGAAAAATACGGTGTAACTCTGTGAGATGAATTCACACATCACAAACAGGGTTCTCCAAAAGTTTCTTTCTAGATTTTATCAGAGGATATTTCCTTTGTTACCATAGGCTTCAATGCAATCTAAAATATCCCTTCTCAGATTCCCTACAAACAGTGCTACTAAATTGCTCCATGAAAAAAATCGTGTAATTCTGTGAGATGAATTCACAAGTCACAAAGCAGTTACTCAGAAAGGTTCTTTCCAGCTTTTGTCTGAGGACATTTCCTATTTCACCATTTGCCTCAAGGCACTAGCGAATATTTCTAATAAGATTCCACAAAAACAGTGTTAGCAAACGGCTCCATGAAAAGAAATATGTAAATCTGTGAGATCAATTCACACATCACACTGTGGTTTCTCAGATAGTTCTTTTTTATTTCTGTCTGAAGATATTTCTTTGTCATCATAAGCTTGAATGCATTCCGAAATATCCCATTGCACATTCCAAGAAAACATTGTTAGCAATCTGTTCAATGAAGAGAATAGTGTAACTTTGTGAGATGAATTCAAACATTAAGAAGAAATTTCTCCGAAAGCTTCTTTGTTGCTTTTTTTTGAGGATATTTCCTTTGTCACCATAGGCTTCAATACGATGCAAAATATTCCTTCTCAGATTCCCCAAAAACGGTGCTGTCAAACTGATCCATGAAAAGAATCCTATAATTCTGTGAGATGAAATAACACATAAGAAAGTGATTTCTCAGAAAGCTTCTTTCTAGATTTTATATGAGGATATTTCCTTTGTTGCCCTAAGTATCCATGCACTCTGAAAAATCCCATTGCAGATTCCAAGAAAACAGTGTTAGCAAACTGCTCAACAAAAACAACAGTGTAATTCTGTTAGATGAATTCACACATCACAAAACAGTTTCTCAGAAACCTTCCCTTTGGTTTTTATCTGAGAATATTTCCATTGTCACCGTAGGTTTCAACGACTTCCAAACATCTTATTGCAGATTCCATGAAAACAGTATTAGCAAACTGCTCAATGAAAAGAATGGTGGAACTATGTGAGATGAATTCACACATCCCAAGGCAGTTTCTCAGAACGATTCTTCCTACTTTGTATCTGAGGATATTTCCTTTTTCACTATAGGCTTCAATGCGCTCCCAAATATCCCTTTGAAGATTCCACAAAAAGAGTGTTATCAAACTGCTCCATGAATAGAAAGGCGTAACTCTGTGAGATGAATTCACACATCTCACAGGACTTTCTCACAAAGCTGCTTTCTAGTTTTTAATGTGAGGATAGTTCCTTTGTCACCGTATGCTTCAATCTGATCCAAAATATCCCTTCTCAGATTCCCAAAAAATGGTGCTACCAAACTGCTCCTTGAGAAGATTCATGTAACTCTGTGAGATGAAGTCAAGAATCAGAAAGCAGTTTCTCAGAAAGTTTATTTCTAGTTTTTGTCTGAGGATAGTTCTGTTGTCACCATAAGCTGCAATGTGCTCTGAAATATCCCTTTGCACACTCCAAGATAACAGTGTTAGCAAACTTCTCAATGAAAATAACATTTTATCCCTGTGAGATGAGTTCACACATCACAAAAGCAGTTTCTCAGTAAACTTTTTTCTAGTTATGATCTGAGGATATTTTCTTCTTCACCATAGATCTCAATGTGCTACTAAGAATCCCTTTGCAGATTCCAAGAAAACGGTGTTAGCAAACTGATCCATGAAAAGAAATGTATAACTCTGTGAGATGGATTCACACATCACAAATAACTTTCTCAGAAAGTTTCTTTCTAGTTTCTATATGAAGATATTTCCTTTGCCACCATAGGATTTAATGTGATCCAAAATATCCCTTCTCAGATTCCCGAAAAAGAGTGCTACCAAATTGATTTTTGAGAAGAATCGCGTAGCCCTATGAGATGAATTAACACATCACAAAGCAGTTTCTGAGAAAGTTTCTTTCTAGTTTTCAGATGAGGATATTTTCTTTGTCACTGTAAGCTTCAGTGTGCTCAGAAATATCCCATTGCAGATTCCAAAAAAGAGTGTTAGCAAACTGCTCAATGGAAAGAACAGTGTAACTCTCTGGTATAAATTCACACATCACAAAACGGTTTCTCAGAAACCTACTTTCTAGTTAATATCTGAGGATATTTCCTTTTTCACCATAGGCCTCAATGCATCCCCAAATATCCCTTTGCAGATTCCATGAAAATGGTGTTAGCAAACTGCTGCATGAAAAAGAAAGATAAAACTCTGTCAGGTAAATTCACAAATGAAAGGAATTTTCTCAGAAAACTTCTTTCTAGTTTTTTATGATGATATTTCCTTTGTCACTATAGGCTCCATTGTGCTCCGAAATATCCTATTGCAGATTCCAAGAAAACAGTGCTACCAAACTGCTCAATGAAAAGAATGGTGAAACTTTTTGAGATGAATTCACACATCACAAAGCAGTTTCTCAGAAAGCCTCTTTTTGGTTTTTACCTGAGAATATTTCCTTTGTCACTGTAGGCTTCAATGCACTCTAAAATATCCTATTGCAGATTCCACGAAAACGTTGTTAGAAAACTGCTCAATGAAAAGTACGTTGTAAAGATGGCTGAATAGGAAAAGCTCCAGCCTCCAGTTCCCAGCACGAGCGACACAGAAGCCAGGTGATTTCTGCATTTTAAACTGAGGTACTGAGTTCATCTCACTAGGGAGTGCTGGAAAATCAGTGCTGCTCAGCTGCTGCAGCCCGACCAGTGAAAGCTGAAGCAGGGTGAGGCATCACCTCACCTGGGAAGCACAAGGGGGAAGGGAATCCCTTTTCCTAGCCAGGGAACTGAGACACACAACACCTGGAAAATCGGGTAACTCCCACCCCAATACTGCACTTTACCAAGGGTCTTAGCAAACGGACACACCAGGAGATTATATCCCACACCTGGCTGGGAGGGTCCCACACCCATGGAGCCTCCCTCATTATCCCTCATAGATGGCAGAGCAGTCTGCGATCTAACAGCAAGGCAGCAGGGAGACTGAGGGTGGGGAGCCCACCATTGCTGAGGCTTAAGTAGGTACACAAAGCTGCTGGGAAGCTCGAACTGGGTGGAGCTCACAGCAGCTCAAGGAGGCCTGCCTGTCTCTGTAGACTCCACCCCTGGGGACAGGGCACAGCTAAACAACAAGAACAACAATAAAAAAGCAGCAGAAACCTCTGCAGATGCAAACAACTCTGTCTGACAGCTTTGAAGAAAGCAGTGGATCTCCCAAAATGGAGGCTGAGATCTGAGAACGGACAGACTGCCTGCTCAAGTGGGTCCCTGACCCCTGAGTAGCCTAACTGAGAGACATCCCCCACTGGGGTAGACCGACATGGTGGAGTACACCTCACATGGTGGAGTACACCCCTGAGAGGAAGCTTCCAAAGCAAGAATCAGGTGCTGGAGAGGATGCGGAGAAATGGGAACACTTGTACACTCTTGGTGAGACTGTAAACTAGTTGACCCATTATGGAAAACAGTATGGCAATTCCTCAAGGATTTAGAACAAGAAGTACCATATGACCAAGCCATCCCATTACTGGGTATATACCCAAAGGATTATAAGTCATGCTGCTGTAAAGACACATGAACACGTATGTTTATTGTGGCACTATTCACAGTAGCAAAGACTTGGAATCAACCAAAATGTCCATCAGTGACAGACTGGATTAAGAAAATGTGGCACTCAAGAACAGAAAATCTCAAGAACACAAAAACAAACACCGCATGTACTCACTCATAGGTGAGAATTGAATAATGAGATGACTTGGACTCAGGAAGGGAAACATCACACACCGGGGCCTATCATGGGGGGGAGGGATTGCACTGAGAGTTATAACTAATGTAAATGACGAGTTGATGGGTGCTGACAAGTTGATGGGTACAGCACACCAACATGGCACAAGTATACATATGTAACAAACCTGTACGTTATGCACATGTACCCTAGAACTAAAAGTATAACAATAATTTTAAAAAAAATTTAAAAAAGTACTTTGTAACTCTGTGAGATGAATTCACACATCACAAAGTAGTTTCTCAGAAAGCTTCTTTCTAGCTTTTATCTGAGGATATTTTCTTTTTCATTATAGGCCTCAATGTGTTCCCAAATATCACTTTGCAGATTCCATGAAAAGAGTGTTATCAAACAGCTTCATTAAAAGAATCATGTAACTCTGTGCCATGAATTAATATATCACAAAGCAGTTTCGAAGAAAGGTTCTTTCTAGTTTTTATATTAGGCTATTTCCTTGTTTTCTTTTCCACCATTCGCTTCAATGTGCTCCCAAATATCCCATCTTAGGAACCACAAAAATTTTGATGTCAAAGTTCTTCCTCAAGAGAAATGTTAACTCTATGAGATGAATGCAAGCATCACAAAAGAATTCCTCCAAAAGCTTCTCTCCAGTTGTTACCTGAAGTAATTTCTTTTTTCATCTTAGGCCTCTATGGCTCCCAAATATCCCTATGCAAATTCCACAAAAACAGTGCTAACAAACTGTATCACTAAAAGAATGATGTAACTCTGTGAGATAAATTGACGCATCACAACGCAGTTTCTCAGGAAGTCTCTTTCTAGTTTTTATCTGAAGAGAATTCTTTTTCCACCCTAGGCTTCAATGTGCCCCCAAATATCCCTTCTCAGACAGCACACGAACAGTGATGCCAAAGGTCTCCCTCAACAGAAACATTTAGCTCGATGAGATGAATGCACACATCGGAAAGGAGTTTCTCAGAAAACTTCTCTCCAGTTTTTAACTGAAGATATTTCCTGTTTTGCCATTGGACTCTATGCGCTCCTGAATATCCCTTTGCAGATTCCACAAAAACCATGTTACCAAACTGCTCAATGAAAAAATTGAAACTCTGTGAGGTGAATTCACCCATCACAAAGCAGTTTCTCAGAAAGTTTCTTTCTAGTTTAAATCTTATGATATTTCCTTTTTCACTGTAGGCTTCAATGTGCTCCAAATGTCTCCTCTCAGATACCGCAGAAACAGTGATGCCGAACTGCTCAATCAAGAGAAAGGTTAAACTCTATGATATGAATATGTACATCAGAAAACCGTTTCTCATAAAGCTTCTCTCCAGTTTTTATCTGAATTTATTTCCTTTTCACTATAGGTCTGTAGAAGTTCCCAAATATCCCTTTGAAGATTCCATAAAAACAGTGCTACCAAACTGCTCCATGAAAAGAATTGTGTATCTCTGTGAAATGAATTCACAAATCAAAAGCAGTTGGTCAGAAAGCTTCTTTCTAGTTTTTGTCTGAGGATATTTCCATTGTCACCACTGTCAATGCACTCCAAAATGTTCCATTGCAGATTCCAAGAAAACAGTGTTAGCAAAATCATCAATGTAAAGAACAGTGTGTCTCTATGAGATGAATTCACACATCACAAAGCAGTTTCTCAGAAAGCTTCTTTTTGGTTTTTATCTGAATGTATTTCCTTTTTCACTCTAGGCCTCAATGCCCTCCCAAATATCCCTTTGCAGATTCCACGAAAACAGTGTTAGCAAACTGCTCCATGAAAGGAAAGGTGTAACTTTGTGAGATGAATTCACGCATAACAAAGAACTTTCTCAGAAAGCTTCTTTCTGGTTTTTATCTGAGGATATTTCCCTTGTCACCATAGGCTTCAATGCAATTAAAAATATCCCTTCTCACATTCCCTAAAAACAGTGATACTAAACTGCTCCATGAAAAGAGCCGTGTAACTCTGTGAGATGAATTAACTGATGACAAAGTGGTTTCTCAGATAGCTTCTTTCTAGTTTTTATATGAGAATATTTCCTTTTCGACTATAGGCTTCAATGTGCTCCCAAATATGTCTTCTCAGACACCACAAAAACAGTGATGCCAAAGTGCTCATTCAACAGAAATGTTTAACTCTGTGAGATGAATGCACACGTCATGAAGGAGTTTCTCCAAAAGCTTCTCTCCAGTTGTTATGTGAAGAAATTTCTTTTTTCACCTTAGGCCTTTATGTGCTTCCTATTATCCCTCTGCAGATTCCACAAAAACAGTGCTTACAAACTGCTCCATGAAAAGAATGATGTAACTCTGTGAGATAAATTGACCCATCATAAAGCAGTTTCTCAGGAAGCTTTTCTCTGGTTTTTATGTGAGGCTATTTCCTTTTCCACCATAGGCTTCAATGCACTCCCAAATATCCCTTCTCAAACACCACAAAAACAGTGAAGCCAAAGTGCTCCCTTAACAGAAATGTTTAGCTCTATGAGATGAATGCGCACATCACACCAAGTTTCTCAGAAAACTTCTCTCCAGTTTTTACCTGAAGAATTTCCTTTTTTCACCTTAGGATTCTATGCGCTCCCAAATATCCCTCTGCAGATTCTACAAAAACAGTGCTAACAAACTGCTCCATATAAAGAATGATGTGACTCTGTGAGATAAATTGATCCATCACAAAGCAGTTTCTCAGGAAACATCTTTCTAGCTTTTATCTGTGGATATTTCATTTTCCACCATAGACTTCAATGGGGTTCCAAATATCTCTTCTCAGACACCACAAAATCAGTGAAGCCAAAGTACTCCCTCAACAGAAACGTTTAGCTCTATGAGATGAATGCACACATCATAAAAGAGTTTCTCAGAAAGCTTATCTTCAGTTTTTACATGAAGAATTTTCTTTTTTCACCTTAGGCCTCTATGTGTTCCCAAATATCCCTCTGTAGATTCCACAAGAACAGAGCTACCAAACTCCTCAATGAATAGAAAGGTGTACCTCTGTGAGTTGAGTTCACCCATCACAAAGCAGTTTCACAGAAAGCTTCTTTCTAGTTTAAATCTGAGGATATTTCCTTTTTCACCACAGGCTTCAATGTTATCTCAAATATATCGTCTCAGATACCACGAAAACAGTGATGCTGAACTGCTCAATCCACAAACAGTTAAACTCTATGAGATGAACACACACACCAAAAACCATTTCTCAAAAAGCTTCTTTCCAGTTTTTATCTGAAGTTACTTCCTTTTTCACTGTAGGCCTCTAGGAGCTCCCGAATATCCCTTTTCAGATTCCATAGAAACTGTGCTACCAAACTGTTCCATGTAAAGAATCGTGTAACTCTGTGAGATGAATACACAAATCAGAAGGCAGTTTTTCAGAACGCTACTTTCTGGTTTTTGTCTGAGGATATTTTCTTTGTCACCCTAATCTTGAATGTGCTCCTAAATATCCCATTGCAGATTCCAAGAAAACAGTGTTAGCAAACTGCACAATGAAAAGAACAGTCTACTTCTGTGAGATGAATTCACTTATCAGAAAGCACTTTCTCAGAAAGCTTCTTTCTAGTTTTAATCTGTGGATATTTCCTTTTTCACCATAATTCTCAATGTGCTCCAGAATATCTCATCACAGATTCCATGAATGCAGTGTTAGCAAACAGCTCCATGAAAGGAAAGGTGTATCTCTATGAGCTGAATTCACACATCATGAAGCAGTTTCTCAGACAGCTTCGTTCTAGTTTTTATCTGAGGATATTTCCTTTGTCAGAATAGGCTTCAATGCAATCCAAAATATCCCTTCTCAGATTCCCCAAAAACAGTGCTACTAAACTGCTCAATGAAAAGAATCATGTAACTCTGTGGGATGAATTCATAAATCACAAAGCAGTGTCTCAGAAATCTTCTTTCTAGTTTTTGTCTGAGGTTATTTCCTTTTTCACCATAGGTCCAAATGTACTCGCAAATATCCCTTTGCAGATTCCAAGTAAACAGTGTTAGCAAACTGCTCAATGAAAAGAAAGGCATAAATATGAGATGAATTCACACATCACAAAAAGTTGCACAGAAAGATTCTTTTTGGTTTTTGTCTGAGGATATTTCCTTTGTCACCATAGGCTTCAATGCACTCCCAAATATCCTTTTTCAGATTCTACAAAAACAGGGTTATCAAATTGCTCAATGAAAACACCAGTGTATCTCTTTGAGTTGAATTCACCCATCCAAAAGTAGTTTCTCAGAAATCTTCTTTCTAGTCTTTATCTGAGGATATTTCCTTTTCCACCATAGGCTTCAATGCACACCAAAATATCCCTTCTCAGACACCACAAAAACAGTGACGCCAAAGTCCTCCCATAACAGAGGCATTTATCCCTATGAGATGAATGCACCAATCACAAAGGAGTTTCTCCAAAAGCTTCTCTCCAGTTTTTATCTGAAGAATTTTCTTTTTTCACCTTAGGCCTCTATGCACTCCCAAACATCCCTTTGCAGTTTCCACAAAAACAGTACTATCAAAGTGCACACTGAATAGAAAGGTGTAGCTCTCTGAGATGAATTCACCCATCATGAAGAAGTTTATCTGAAAGCTTCTTTCTAGTTTAAATCTGAGGATATTTTCTTTTTCACCATTTGCTTCAGTGTGCTCCCAAATAACTTGTTTCAGATACCACAAAAACAGTGATACTGAACTGTTCAATCTGGTATCTGAGATGAATACACACATCACAAAACTGTTTCTCGAAGAGCTTCTCACCAGTTTTTGTCTGATGTTATTTCTTTTTTCACCATAAACCTCTAGGAGCTCCTGAATATCCCTTTGCAGATTCCATAAAAACAGTGCTGCCAAACTGCTGAAAGAAGGCAAAGGTGGAACTCTGTGTGGTGTAAGTAATTTCTCAGAAAGCTTCTTATGAGTTTATATCTCAGGATATTTCCTTTTCCACTATTGGCTTCCATGTGCTCCCAAATATACCTTCTCAGACACCACAAAAACAGTGATGCCAAACTACTCTCCCAACAGAAAGCTTTACCTGTATAAGATGAATGCACGCATCACAAAGCAGTTATCAGAAACTTTCTCTCTAATTTCAACCTGAGGATATTTCCTTTTTCAACATTGACATCTATCTGCTCTCAAATATTCCTTTCTGTATTCCAAAACAACTGTGTTACCAAAATGCTCAAAGATTTAATTCTGTGAGATGAATTCACCTATCACAAAACAGTCTCTCAGAAAACTTCCTTCTAGTTTATATGTGAGGGCATTTCGTTTTTCACCATAGGCTTCTCTGCACTCCAAATATCTCTTTGTAGATTCCACAAAGACAGGGTAAACAAACTGCTCAATGAAAAGAATGGTTTACCTCTGGGAGATGAATTTACCCATCACAAAGAAATTTCTCGGAAAGATACTTTCCAGTTTTTATCTGTGCATATTTATTTTTCCACCCTCAGCTTCAATGTGCTCCCAAATATCCCTTTTCGACACCACAAAAAAAGTGAGGCCATACTGCTCTATCAACAAAATGGTTTATCTATATGAGATGACTACACACATCACAAAACATTTCTCAAAAACCTTCTCTCCAGTTTTTACCTGAAGATATTTCCTTTTTTACCATAGACCTCTATGAGCTCCTGAAAATCCTTTTGCAGATTCCCTAAAAACAGTGCTACCAAAGTGCTCAATGAAAAGAAAGGTGTAACCCTTTGAGATGAATTCACCAATCACAAAGCAGTTTCTCAGAGCTTCTTTCTAGTTTTTATCTGAGGATATTTCTTTTTTCACTATAGATATTAATGTGCTCCAGAATATCCCACTACAGATTACATGAAAACAGCATTAGCAAACTGCTCCATGAAAAGAGAGGTGTAACTCTGTGAAATGAATTCACACATCACAAAGAACTTTCTCAGAAAACTTCTTTCTAGTTTTTATCTGAGGATATTTCCTTTGTTACCATAGATTTCAACGTGATCAAAAATATCCCTTCTCAGATTTCCCGAAAACAATGCTAACAAATTGATCCATTGAAAATTATGTTGTAACTCTTTGAAATGAATTAACATATCACATAGTGGTTTCTCAGAAAGCTTCTTTTTTTTTTTTTTTATTATTATTTTTTTATTATACTTTAAGTTCTAGGGTACATGTGCATGACGTTTATATCATGTATAACTCCCCCATGCAATCCCTCCCTCCTCCCCCCTCCCCATGATAGGCCCCAGTGTGTGATGTTCCCCTTCCCGAGTCCAAGTGATCTCATTGTTCAGTTCCCACCTATGAGTGAGAACATGCGGTGTTTGGTTTTCTCTTCTTGTGATAGTTTGCTCAGAATGATGGTTTCCAGCTGCATCCATGTCCCTACAAAGGATGCAAACTCATCCTTTTTTATGGCTGCATAGTATTCCATGGTGTATATGTGCCACATTTTCTTAATCCAGTCTGTCACAGATGGACATTTGGGTTGATTCCAAGTCTTTGCTATTGTGAATAGTGCCGCAATAAACATACGTGTGCATGTGTCTTTGTAGTAGAGTAATTTATAATCCTTTGAGTATATACCCAGTAGTGGGATGGCTGGGTCATATGGTACATCTAGTTCTAGATCCTTGAGGAAACGCCATACTGTTTTCCATAATGGTTGAACTAGTTTACAATCCCACCAACAGTGTAAAAGTGTTCCTATTTCTCCACATCCTCTCCAACACCTGTTGTTTCCTGACTTCTTAATGATTGCCATTCTAACTGGTGTGAGATGGTATCTCATTGTAGTTTTGATTTGCATTTCTCTGATGGCGAGTGATGACGAGCATTTTTTCATGTGTCTGTTGGCTGTATGGATGTCTTCTTTTGAGAAATGTCTGTTCATATCCTTTGCCCACTTTTTGATGGGGTTGTTTTTTTTTTCTTGTATATTTGTTTGAGTTCTTTGTAGATTCTGGATATTAGCCCTTTGTCAGATGAGTAGGTTGCAAAAATTTTTTCCCATTCTGTAGGTTGCCTGTTCACTCTGATGGTAGTTTCTTTAGCTGTGCAAAAGCTCTTTAGTTTAATTAGATCCCATGTGTCAATTTTTGCTTTTGCTGCCGTTGCTTTTGGTGTTTTAGACATGAAGTCCTTGCCCATGCCTATGTCCTGAATGGTACTACCTAGATTTTCTTCTAGGGTTTTTATGGTATTAGGTCTAACATTTAAGTCTCTAATCCATCTTGAATTAATTTTCGTATAAGGGGTAAGGAAAGGATCCAGTTTCAGCTTTCTACTTATGGCTAGCCATTTTCCCAGCACCATTTATTAAATAGGGAATCCTTTCCCCATTTCTTGTTTCTCTCAGGTTTGTCAAAGATCAGATGGCTGTAGATGTGTGGTATTATTTCTGAGGACTCTGTTCTGTTCCATTGGTCTATATCTCTGTTGTGGTACCAGTACCATGCTGTTTTGGTTACTGTAGCCTTGTAGTATAGTTTGAAGTCAGGTAGCGTGACGCCTCCAGCTTTGTCCTTTTGACTTAGGATTGTCTTGGCAATGCGGGCTCTTTTTTGGTTCCATATGAACTTTAAAGCAGTTTTTTCCAATTCTGTGAAGAAAGTCATTGGTAGCTTGATGGGGATGGCATTAAATCTATAAATAACCTTGGGCAGCATGGCCATTTTCACGATATTGATTCTTCCTATCCATGAGCATGGTATGTTCTTCCATTTGTTTGTGTCCTCTTTGATTTCACTGAGCAGTGGTTTGTAGTTCTCCTTGAAGAGGTCCTTTACATCCCTTGTAAGCTGGATTCCTAGGTATTTGATTCTCTTTGAAGCAATTGTGAATGGAAGTTGATTCCTGATTTGGCTCTCTGCTTGTCTGTTACTGGTGTAAAGAATGCTTGTGATTTTTGCACATTAATTTTGTATCCTGAGACTTTGCTGAAGTTGCTTATCAGCTTAAGGAGATTTTGGCTGAGACGATGGGGTTTTCTAAATATACAATCATGTCATCTGCAAACAGGGACAATTTGACTTCTTCTTTTCCTAACTGGATACCCTTGATTTCTTTCTCTTGCCTGATTGCCCTAGCCAGAACTTCCAACACGATGTTGAATAGGAGTGGTGAGAGAGGGCATCCCTGTCTTGTGCCAGTTTTCAAAGGGAATTTTTCCAGTTTTTGCCCATTCAGTATGATATTAGCTGTGGGTTTGTCATAAATAGCTCTTATTATTTTGAGGTACGTTCCATCAATACCGAATTTATTGAGCGTTTTTAGCATAAAGGGCTGTTGAATTTTGTCAAAAGCCTTTTCTGCATCTATTGAGATAATCATGTGGTTCTTGTCTTTGGTTCTGTTTATATGCTGGATTACATTTATTGATTTGCGAATGTTGAACCAGCCTTGCATCCCAGGGATGAAGCCCACTTGATCATGGTGGATAAGCTTTTTGAAGTGCTGCTGAATCCGGTTGGCCAGTATTTTATTGAGGATTTTTGCATCGATGTTCATCAGGGATATTGGTCTAAAATTCTCTTTTTTTGTTGTGACTCTGCCAGGCTTTGGTATCAGGATGATGTTGGCCTCATAAAAAGAGTTAGGGAGGATTCCCTCTTTTTCTATTGATTGAAATAGTTTCAGAAGGAATGGTACCAGCTCCTCCTTGTACCTCTGGTAGAATTCAGCTGTGAATCCATCTGGTCCTGGACTTTTTTTCGTGGGTAGGCTATTAATTGTTGCCTCAATTTCAGAGCCTGCTATTGGTCTATTCAGGGATTCAACTTCTTCCTGGTTTAGTCTTGGGAGAGTGTAAGTGTCCAGGAAATTATCCATTTCTTCTAGATTTTCTAGTTGATTTGCGTAGAGGCATTTATAGTATTCTCTGATGGTTGTTTGTATTTCTGTGTGGGTCGGTGGTGATATCCCCTTTATCATTTTTTATTGCGTCTATTTGATTCTTCTCTCTTTTCTTCTTTATTAGTCTAGCTAGCGGTCTGTCAATTTTGTTGATCTTTTCAAAAAACCAACTCCTGGATTCATTGATTTTTTGGAGGGTTTTTTGTGTCTCTATCTCCTTCAGTTCTGCTCTGATCTTAGTTATTCTTGCCTTCCTTCTAGCTTTTGAATGTGTTTGCTCTTGCCTCTCTAGTTCTTTTAATTGTGATGTTAGAGTGTCAATTTTAGATCTCTCCTGCTTTCTCTTGTGGGCATTTAGTGCTATAAATTTCCCTCTACACACTGCTTTAAATGTGTCCCAGAGATTCTGGTATGTTGTATCTTTGTTCTCATTGGTTTCAAAGAACATCTTTATTTCTGCTTTCATTTTGTTATGTACCCAGTAGTCATTCAGGAGCAGGTTGTTCAGTTTCCATGTAGTTGAGCGGTTTTGATTGAGTTTCTTAGTCCTGAGTTCTAGTTTGATTGCACTGTGGTCTGAGAGACAGTTTGTTATAATTTCAGTTCTTGTACATTTGCTGAGGAGTGCTTTACTTCCAATTATGTGGTCAATTTTGGAATAAGTGCGATGTGGTGCTGAGAAGAATGTATATTCTGTTGATTTGGGGTGGAGAGTTCTATAGATGTCTATTAGGTCCGCTTGGTGCAGAGATGAGTTCAATTCCTGGATATCCTTGTTAACTTTCTGTCTGGTTGATCTGTCTAATGTTGACAGTGGAGTGTTGAAGTCTCCCATTATTATTGTATGGGAGTCTAAGTCTCTTTGTAGGTCTCTAAGGACTTGCTTTATGAATCTGGGTGCTCCTGTATTGGGTGCATATATATTTAGGAGAGTTAGCTCTTTCTGTTGAATTGATCCCTTTACCATGATGTAATGGCCTTCTTTGTCTCTTTTGATCTTTGATGGTTTAAAGTCTGTTTTATCAGAGACTAGGATTGCAACCCCTGCTTTTTTTTGTTCTCCATTTGCTTGGTAGATCTTCCTCCATCCCTTTATTTTGAGCCTATGTATGTCTCTGCATGTGAGATGGGTCTCCTGAATACAGCAGACTGATGGGTCTTGACTCTTTATCCAGTTTGCCAGTCTGTTCTTTTAATTGGAGCATTTAGTCCATTGACATTTAAGGTTATATTGTTATGTGTGAACTTGATCCTGTCATTATGATATTAACTGGTTATTTTGCTCAGTAGTTGATGCAGTTTCTTCCTAGCCTCGATGGTCTTTACATTTTGGCATGTTTTTGCAATGGCTGGTACCGCTTGTTCCTTTCCATGTTTAGGGCTTCCTTCAGGGTCTCTTGTAAGGCAGGCCTGGTGGTGACAAAATCTCTAAGCATTGCTTATCTGTAAAGGATTTTATTCTCCTTCACTGATGAAGCTTAGTTTGGCTGGATATGAAATTCTGGGTTGAAAATTCTTTTCTTTAAGAACGTTGAATATTGGCCCCCACTCTCTTCTGGCTTGTAGAGTTTCTGCCGAGAGGTCTGCTGTTATTCTGATGGGCTTCCCTTGTGGGTAACCCGACCTTTCTCTCTGGCTGCCCTTAAGATTTTTTCCTTCATTTCAACTTTGGTGAATCTGGCAATTATGTGTCTTGGAGTTGCTCTTCTGGAGGAGTATATTTGTGGCGTTCTCTGTATTTCCTGAATTTGAATGTTGGCCTGCCCTACTCGGTTGGGGAAGTTCTCCTGGATGATATCCTGAAGAGTGTTTTCCAACTTGGTTCCATTTTCCCCCTCACTTTCAGGCACCCCAATCAGACGTAGATTTGGTCTTTTTACATAATCCCATACTTCTTGCAGGCTTTGTTCATTTCTTTTTCTTCTTTTTTCTTTTGGTTTCTCTTCTCGCTTCATTTCATTCATTTGATCCTCAATCGCTGATACTCTTTCCTCCAGTTGATCGAGTCGGTTACCAAAGCTTGTGCATTTGTCACGTATTTCTCGTGTCATGGTTTTCATCTCTGTCATTTCGTTTATGATCTTCTCTGCATTAATTAGTCTAGCTGTCAATTCTTCCACTTTTTTTTCAAGATTTTTAGTTTCTTTGCACTGGGTACGTAATTCCTCCTTTAGCTCTGAGAGGTTTGATGGACTGATGCCTTCTTCTCTCATATCATCAAAGTCATTCTCTGACCAGCTTTGATCCGTTGCTGGCGATGGGCTGCGCTCCTTTGCAGGGGGAGATGCGCTCTTATTTTTTGAATTTCCAGCTTTTCTGCCCTGCTTCTTCCCCATCTTTGTGGTTTTATCTGTCTCTGGACTTTGATGATGGTGACGTACTGATGGGGTTTTGGTATAGGTGTCCTTCCTGTTTGATAGTTTTCCGTCTGACAGTCAGAAGGACTGTCTGTTGGTCTGTTAGAGATTGCTTGAGGTCCACTCCAGACCCTGTTTGCCTGGGTATCAGCAGCAGAGGTTGCCGAAGATAGAATATTGCTGAACAGTGAGTGTACCTGTCTGATTCTTTCTTTGGAAGTTTCCTCTCAGGGGTGACGCCACCCTGTGAGGTGTGGGGTATCAGACTGCCCCTAGTGGGGGATGTCTCCCAGCTAGGCTACTCAGGGGTCAGGGACCCACCTGAGCAGGCAGTCTGTCCGTTCTCAGATCTCAACCTCCGCGTTAGGAGATCCACGGCTCTCCCCAAAGCTGTCAGACAGAGTCGTTAGGGTCTGCAGCGGCCCCGCTCTTTCCCCTAATGGACTGCAGCTGTGCGCTGTCCGCAGCGGTAGAGTCTACAGAGACAGGCAGGCTTCCTTGAGCTGCTGTGAGCTCCACCCAGTTCGAGCTTCCCAGCGGCTTTGTTTACCTACTTAAGCCTCAGCAATGGCAGGCGCCCTCCCCCAGCCTCGCTGCTGCCTTGCGGATAGATCGCCGCAGACGGCTGTGTTAACAGTGAGGGAGGCTCCGTGGGCGTGGGACTCTCCCGGCCAGGTGTGGGATATATTCTCCTGGTGTGCCTGTTTCCTTAAAGCGCAGCATTGGGGTGGGAGTTACCCGATTTTCCAGGTGGTGTGTGTCTCAGTTCCCCTGGCTAGGAAAAGGGATTTCCTTCCCCCTTGCGCTTCCAGGTGAGGCGATGCCTCGCCCTGCTTCAGCTCACGCTGGTCAGGCTGCAGCAGCTGACCCGCACCGATTGTCCGGCACTCCCTAGAGAGATGACCCCAGTACCTCAGTTGAAAATGCAGAAATCACCGGTCTTCTGTGTCGCTCGCGCTGGGAGTTGGAGACTGGAGCTGTTCCTATTCGGCCATCTTGCTCCGCCCTCCGACACATGCATCAGAAAGCTTCTTTTTAGTGTTTATATGAGGATATTTCCTTTGTGACCCTAAGCTTCAATGCACTCCAAAATATCCCATTGCAGATTCCAAGAAAACAGTGTTAGCAAACTGCTCAATGAAAAGAACAGTGTAACTCTGTGAGATGAATTCTCACATCACAAAGCAGTTTCTCAAAAAACGTCTTTTTGGTTTTTATCTGAAGGTATTTCCTTTGTCACCATAGGCTTAAAGGCGCTACCAAATATCCTATTACAGATCTCACGAAAACAGTGTTATCAAACTGCTCAATGAAAACACCCGTGTACCTCTGTTAGATGAATTCGTGTATCCAAATGTAGTGTCTCAGAAAGCTTCATTCATATGAGAATGTTTCTTTTTTCATCGTAGGGTTCAATGTGCTCTGAAATAATTCCTCTCAGATATCACAAAAACAGTGATGTCCAACTTCTCAATCAACAAAACTGTTAAACTCTCAGATGAATGTACACATCACAATACCGAATCTCAAAAAGCTTCTCCAAAGTTTTAAACTGAAGTTATTTCCGTTTTCACCATAGGCCTCTAGGAGCTCCCGAATATCCCTTTGCAGATTCCTAGAAACAGTGCTAACAAACTGCTCAAAGAAAAGAAAGGTGTAACTGTGTGTGATGAATTCACCCATCACAAAGAAATTTCTCTGAAAGCTCCTTTCTAGTTTTTATCTGTGCATATTTACTTTTCCACCATCAGCCTCAATTCGCTCCCAAATATCACTTCTGTGACACCACAAATACTGTGATGTCAAACTGCTCAATCAACAAAATGGTATATCTCTACAAGGTGAATGCACATATCACAAAACAGTTATTCAAAAACCTTCTCTCCAGTTTTGATCTGAAGATATGTCCTTTTTCACCACAGGCCTCTATGAGCTTCCAAAAATCCCTTTGCACATTCCCCCAAAACAGTGCTTCCAAACTGCTCAAAGAAAGGAAAGGTGTAACTTGGTGAGATGAATTCACTCATAACAAAGCAGTTTCTCAGAAATCTTCTTTCTAGTTTTTATGTGAAGATATTTCATTTGTCACCATAAGCTTCAATGCATTCTGAAATATCAGATTGCAGATTCCAAGAAAACAGTGTAAGCAAATTGCTCAATGAAAAGAACAGTAAAGAACAGTGAACTCTGTGAGTTGAATTCAAACACCACAAAGCAGGTTCTTAGAAAGTGTCTTTCTGATTTTAATCAGAGGATACTTCCTTTTTCACCATAGGCCTCAAAGTGCTCCTAAATATCTCTTTGCAGACTACACAAAAACGGTGTTATCAAACTGCTCAATGGAAATAGCAGTATATCTCTGCAAGATGAATTCACACATCCAAAAGTAGTTTCTCAGAAAGATTATTTCTAGTTTTTTATCTGAGGATATTTACTTTTTCATCATAGGTCTCAATACTCACTCATATATCACTTTTCAGATTCCACCAAAACAGTGTCTACAAACTCTCCATGCAAAGAAAGATGTGTTTGTGAGGTGAATTCACACATCATAAAGAACATTCAGAAAGCTTATTTCTAGTTTTTATCTGAGGATATTTCCTTTGTCACCACAGCCTTCAAAGCTATCCAAAATATCCCTTCTCACATTCCCCAAAAAACACTGCTAACAAACTACTCCATGAAATGAATCGTGTAACTCTGTGAGATTAATTCACACATCACATGGCTGTTTCTCAGAAAGTTTCTTCCTAGTGTTTATATCAGGATATTTCCTTTTTCACCATATTTCTCAATACACTCCAGAATATCTCATCACAGATTCCATGAAAAAAGTGTTAGCAAATTTCTCAATAAAAAGAATGGTGTAACTCTGTGAGATGAACTCATACATCACAAATATTTTTCTCAGGAAGTTTGTTTCTAGATTTTATCTGAGGATATTTCCTTTGTCACCATAGGCTTCAATGTGTTCCAAAATATCCCTTCTCAGGTTACCCAAAAACAGTGCTATTAAACTGCTGCATGAAAAGAATGGTGTAACTCTGTGAGATGAATTCACAAATCACAAAGCAGTTTCACAGATTCTTTCTAGTTTTTGTCTGAGGATATTTCCTTTTTCACCATTTCCCTCAATGTGCTTGCAAATATCCCTTTGCAGATTCCAAGAAAATAGTGTTAGCAAAATGCTCCATGTAAAGAATGGTGTAAATCTGTGAGGTGAATTCACACTTCATAAAGCAGTTTATCAGAAAACATCTTTTCGGTTTTTGTCTGAGGATATTTCCTTTGCCACCATTGACTTCAATGTGCTCCCAAATATCCCTACTCAGACACCACAAAAACAGTGATGCCAATGTCCTCCCTCAACAGAAACGTTTAGCTCATTGAGATGAATGCACACATCACAAAGGAGTTTCTCCAAAACCTCCTCTCCAGTTTTTACCTGGAGAATTTTCTTTTTTCATGTTAGGACTCTATGTGTTCCCAAATATCCCTCTGCAGATTCCGTAAAAACAGTGTTACCAAACTGCTCATAGAAAACAAAGTTGTAACTCTGTGTGATGAATTCACCCATCACAAAGAATTTTCTCAGAAAGCTTCTTTCTAGTTTTCATCTCAGGATATTTTCTTTTATACCATCGACTTTCATGCACTCCCAAACATCCCTTCTCAGACACCACAAAAAGAGTCATGCCAAACTGCTCTCTCCACAGAAAGCTGTACTCTATGAATCTCAAAAAGCTTCTCCAAAGTTTTAAACTTTAAATGCACACATCACAAAAGAGTTATCAGAAACTTTCTCTCCAGTTTTTACCTGAAGATATTACCTGTTTCAATCTTGGCCTGTGTCTGCTACTGAATATCCTTTTCCATATTACACAAAAACAGTGTTACCAAACTGCTCAATGAAAAAAAAGATTTAACTCTGTGATATGAATTCACTCATCACAAAACAGTCTCTCAGGAAGCTTCTTTCCAGTTTTTATCTGAGGGTATTTCCTTTTTCACCATAGGCTTCTCTGTTCTCAAATATCCCTTTGTAGATTCTACTAAAACAGGGTTAGCAAACTGCTCAAACAAAAGAGTGGTTGGGGGGCAGAGCAAGATGGCTGAATAGGAAGAGCTCCAGTCTCCAACTCCTGGCACGAGAGACACAGAAGACCGGTGATTTCTGCAGTTTCAACTGAGGTACTGGGGTCATCTAACTGGGGACTGCTGGACAATCGGTGCTGGTAGGCTGCTGCAGCTGGGCCAGCGAGAGCTGAAGCAGGGCGAGGCATTGCCTCACCTGGGAAGCGCACGGGGGAAGGGAATCACTTTTCCTAGCCAGGCGAACTGAGACACACAACACCTGGAAAACTGGGTAATTCCCACCCCAATACTGCACTTTAAGCAAACGGGCACACCAGGAGATTATATCCACACCTGGCCTACGGCCACAGAGCCTCCCTCATTGCTAGCACAGCAGTCTGCGATCTAACTGAAACAGCAGCAGTGAGGGTGGGGCAGGGGCGACCGCTATTGCTGAGGCTTAAGTAGGTAAACAAAGCCACTGGGAAGCTCGAACAGGGTGGAGCTCACAGCAGCTCAAGGAAACCTGCCTGTCTCTGTAGATTCCACCTCTGGGGACAGGGCACAGCTAAAAAACACCAGGGGAAGCAGCAGAGGCCTGTGCAGACATGAACGACTCCGTCTGACAGCTTTAAAGACAGCAGTGGATCTCCCAACACAGAGGTTGGGATCTGAGAATGCACAGACTGCCTGCTCAAGTGGGTCTCTGACACCCCTGAGTAGCCTAACTGGGAGACATCCCCCATTAGGGGCAGTCTGACAATCCACAGCTCACAGGGTGGAGTACACCCCTGAGAGGAAGCTTCCAAAGGAAGAATCAGACAGGTACACTCACTGTTGAGCAATATTCTATCTTCTGCAACCTCTGCGGCTGATACCCAGGCAAACAGGGTCTGGAGTGGATCTCAAGCAATCTCCAACAGACCTACAGCTGAGGGTCCTGAGTATTAGAAGGAAAACTATCAAACAGGAAGAACACCTATACCAAAACGCCATCAGTACATCACCATCATCAAAGACCAGAGGCAGATGAAACCACAAAGATGGGGAAGAAACAGGGCAGAAAAGCTGGAAATTCAAAAAATAAGAGTGCATCTCCCCCTGCAAAGGAGTGCAGCTCATCGCCAGCGTGGATCAAAGCTGGTCAGAGAACGACATTGACGAGATGAGAGAAGAAGGCTTCAGTCCATCAAACTTCTCAGAGCTAAAGGAGGAATTACGTACCCAGTGCAAACAAACTAAAAATCTTGAAAAAAGAGTGGAAGAATTGATAGCTAGACTAATTAATACAGAGAAGGTCATAAATGAAATGACAGAGACGAAAACCATGTCACGAGAAATATGCGACAAATCCACAAGCTTCAGTAACCGACTCGATCAACTGGAAGATGGAGGAAGATCTACCAAGCAAATGGACAACAAAAAAAAGCAGGGGTTGCAATGCTAGTCTCTGATGAAATAGATTTTAATCCATCAAAGATCAAAAGAGACAAAGAAGGCCATGACATAATGGTAAAGGGATCAATTCAACAGGAAGAACTAACTCTCCTAAATATATATGCAACCAATACAGGAGCACCCAGATTCATAAAGCAAGTCATTAGAGACCTACAAAGAGACTTAGACTCCCATACAATAATAATGGGAGACTTCAACATTCCACTGTCAACATTAGACAGATCAACGAGACAGAAAGTTAACAAGGATATCCAGGAATTGAACTCATCTCTGCAGCAAACGGACCTAATAGACATCTATAGAACTCTCCACCCCAAATCAACAGAATATACATTCTTCTCAGCACCACATCGCACTTATTCCAAAATTGACCACATAATTGGAAGTAAAGCACTCCTTAGCAAATGTAAAAGAACAGAAATTATAACAAACTGTCTCTCAGACCACAGTGCAATCAAACTAGAATTCAGGACTAAGAAAGTCAATCAAAACCACTCAACTACATGGAAACTGAACAACCTGCTCCTGAATGACTACTGGGTACATAACAAAATGAAAGCAGAAGTAAAAATGTTCTTTGAAACCAATGAGAACAAAGACAAAACATACCAGAATCTCTGGGACACATTTAAAGCAGTGTGTAGAGGGAAATTTATAGCACTAAATGCCCACAAGAGAGAGCTGGAAAGATCTAAAATTGACACTCTAACATCACAATTAAAAGAACTAGAGAAGCAAGAGCAAACACATTCAAAAGCTAGCAGAAGGCAAAAAAATAACTAAGATCAGAGCAGAACTGAAGGAGATAGAGACACAAAAAACCCTCCAAAAAATCAACGAATCCAGGAGTTGGTTCTTTGAAAAAACCAACAAAATGGACAGACAGCTAGCAAGACTAATAAAGAAGAAAAGAGAGAAGAATCAAATAGATGCAATAAAAAATGATAAAGGGGATATCACCACCGACCCCACAGAAATACAAACTACCATCAGAGAATACTATAAACACCTCTACGCAAATCAACTAGAAAATCTAGAAGAAATGGATAATTTCCTGGACACTTACACTCTTCCAAGACTAAACCAGGAAGAAGTTGAATCCCTGAATAGACCAATAGTAGGCTCTGAAATTGAGGCAATGATTAATAGCCTACCAACCAAAAAAAGTCCAGGACCAGATGAATTCACAGCTGAATTCTACCAGAGGTACAAAGAGGAGCTGGTACCATTCCTTCTGAAACTATTCCAATCAATTGAAAAAGAGGGAATCCTCCCTAACTCAATTTATGAGGCCAACATCATCCTGATACCAAAGCCTGGCAGAGGCACAACAAAAAAAGAGAATTTTAGACCAATATCCCTGATGAACATCGATGCAAAAATCCTCAATGAAATACTGGCCAACCGGATTCAGCAGCACTTCAAAAAGCTTATCCACCATGATCAAGTGGGCTTCATCCCTGGGATGCAAGGCTGGTTCAACATTCGCAAATCAATAAACGTAATCCAGCATATAAACAGAACCAAAGACAAAAACCACATGATTATCTCAATAGATGCAGAAAAGGCTTTTGACAAAATTCAACAGCCCTTCATGCTAAAAGCGCTCAATAAATTCGGTATTTATGGAACGTATCTCAAAATAATAAGAGCTATTTATGACAAACCCACAGCCAATATCATACTGAATGGGCAAAAACTGGAAAAATTCCCCTTGAAAACTGGCACAAGACAGGGGAACCGTATATGAGTCTGGGCAACATGATGAAACCCTGTCTCTACAAAAAAATGCAAGAAATTACCTTGGCATGGTGGCATGTGTCTGTAGTCTCAGCTACTTGGGAGGCTGAGGTGGAAGGATCCATTGAGCCTGGGAGGTTTAGGCTGCAGTGAGCTGAGATCACACCACTCCACTCCAGCCTGGATGACCAGTCAAAAAAATAAAAATAAAAAAGTAGATACTGAGCTTCCTGGCAAAACCCTGGAAAGAATGGTAAAACCCAGGCTCAGAATCATTAGGCAGGGAAAGTACAAAGGGTTGTAGAGTAATAATCTGAATAAATAATTTTAAAACTGTCTATATGAATACTAAGTCAATTGATCTTTTTAAATTTAAGCAAACCTACATATACCAAAAATCAGAGAGCAGTAGAGTTGCCTCTGTAGCTAAAACTAGAAAAAGAGTTTTCCATTGAGTTTGAACAACCTATTCATGTAAGGTTAGGATTCCTAAGGTGGGTATGTGTCTTAAGAGGAAAGCACATTTCTTTCAGTAGAGGAGAAGGACAGTTTGCTACCTACACCCCATCTGTGTACCCTAATAGGAAACCTGAAAGCCAGCTCACCTTGTCCCGACACCCAGGACTTATAGTCATCACTGTCAGTCCTTCAATTACAAGACGTTTTGATTGTTTTAATAAAAAAAATAGGTATTAGACTTGTCAGAAGCTTAGAACAGGTCTCTAATTATATATGATCATCCACCTCACCATTTACTCATAAATATGATAGAAAATTAAAGACAATTAAGCATTTGAGGAAAACAAATGACGATACAGAAGTACCAAAATGAACACACCAATCAACTGATCAAGAGGAAAGCAGATACAATTCAGCAAAGTTAAAGTAATATTTTTAATTTCAATTTTTATTTTCAAAGAGAATTGAAAAGACGTTTATCTTCATTGCAAAAAGACTTCTAGCAAAAAAGATCATAGTACTTACACTAGAAATGTCATTAATAAAAGAAAAAAAGTTAGAAATGAATAGAGGAAATCACATATAACCTAAAGCCAATAGGATGTTACGTTATGACTGGGACAATTTGTTTAAACTGCAATTAATTTAATTTCCAATTAAATTAACAGTTAAAACTACAGGACACAAATTCAAAATATAAAATTAGGAAGATCTGTTTCTAATAAAAATTTCAATATGATGGCTTAAAAGCTAGAAGACTTCAATTAAGACTAGGGAACATAGAGGGAAAAATTAAGGGAGGAAGAGAAGAAATTTATTATAACTAGAGAGAGACAAATGTTTAATTGAAGTATGAATGAAACAAAGTTGACACTTAGACAATCCTTAGAAGAGTTCGAGACACCAATGATTAAAGATTCTAAAACTTTTCTGAAAGAACATGATAAAATATATCAATCAATTAGCAGAGAAATTATAGTTAAATTGGTATCAAATCTTTCTTCAAAAGCACTGGATGTTAGAACAGTAATTCAAAATTATATATAAAAAAATTCTCAACCATACATGTCAAGCCTGTATCAGAACAGAGTAAGAATGTTAAGGTAGCAAATGGCCCCATATGTTTAAGTCACATGCCCACTGTGGGCTGACTGTAGCTCTCTTCTACCTAGGATACAGGTCCTTTTCTGGGACATGGCTCTTCTGCTGGAAGAGGGAAAGAGTGCGTAAAGAAGAATGACGGAAAGATCAAAGTGACCTTATTCATCAAATTTTATGACTTAAAAGCTGGAAGATATCAGTTGCATCATAAAAGAAGCATTGAAATATGAATGAATCCTCCAAAAAAACAAAGAGCTATCCATGAAGGTGATGCTCAAAAGAGCAAAGCAAAATACGTCATGTTTGAATGACAGAATTTTTTTTTTTTATTATTATACTTTAAGTTCTAGGGTACATGTGCATAACGTGCAGGTTTGTTACATATGTATACTTATGCCATGTTGGTGTGCTCCACCCCTCAACTCGTCAGCACCCATCAATTCATCATTTATATCATGTATAACTCCCCAATGCAATCCCTCCCTCCTCCCCCCTCCCCATGATAGGCCCCAGTGTGTGATGTTCCCCTTTCTGAGTCCAAGTGATCTCATTGTTCAGTTCCCACCTATGAGTGGATGCAGCTGGAAACCATCATTCTTAGCAAACTATCACAAGAAGAGAATGACAGAAAATTTTAAAAGATAATTATTTTGATTGATGCTGGCTGATTCTCTTCTCATTAGCATATCTTATGTGATGTTGAATTATATTTCTTTCTATGGGTTTCTTTTCATGGTTTTGATCATACTCCTTTGTTCTTGTAAAAAGTAGTATTTGGATAATCCAAATATTATTAATGCTATTTACTGGCATTTAGATTTGTAGAATCTCAAACTATTAACATACCTGAATTAATTACAATTTTATCAGAAAGAAAATTATACAAGTCTTGATACTTCAGTAATAGTACAGTAGGTACAATAGTGGTAAATGGAGTAGATTAGTGCAGGGAAGTACATTGCCTTGTCTTTTTTAGGTTTCAAGATGACAGAACAAATATATAGGCCAAGATACTTTATTTACATTGTGTTTTAAAACCTGCAGCATAACTAAAATGATAGTGTAATTCTTGAAATTCAGAATGAAGGGAAATATTTGGCAGATGGCTGAATAAGTAAGCCGAATTTTTTTGTCTCTAATAGCTTAAATAAAAGAAAACTATCCTAAGTTGGTAAGTCAAGCAATGAAGTCATATTGATATTACTAAAATGTTGTTAATCACCAGAAACTGGAAAACACAGGTAGTTAAAAGAGGCTACCTATGAACTAACTGGAAATGGCAATGGCATAATAGCTCATTATGTGCATATGTTGTTTTTATAATAAAATATTGATCAAATTAGAGCAAGTGGATAACAGAATTTAGACCATTTTAAATTATAAAGTGTCTAGAAGTTATCATAACAAGGTATTTGGCAAAGTTGTTTGCAAATTAAATAAGGTAACAGAAATGATGGGCACGTGATAGATACACACCCACAAATTCTGGGGTGTAGAGTTTTTTCACAATTTATGGGACTCATCTTGTTTTGTCCAGAGCTGAGTTTTATTCTTTTATTGCAATCAGATTTATCGCCTCACAGGCCATAGAGGAGGTCATACTGTTGTTAACCATTATGCCTTTGATGCATTTTTTCTGGAATAATTGAAAGTTGATGTCCCATTTAACTGGAGCATTCTCCATATCAAATGGTCTCCTTCATTCAACCATGGGATAATTTTTAGAGAGACCATTATGCACCAGGCATTATTCTAGGAGCTGATCATGATCCCCATTTGTACAGTATACTCATGGTTACTAGGGATATATTGCCTTCAAAGAGTTTATAGCCAATCAGTGAGGAGGCAACCTGAAGGGCAGAAGTAAGTGAAGATATTTTAACAACACAGAGAAGGGGTTTCCTAACCCAGCCAAACCAGGTCTGAGAGGCACCCTTGAGTGAATGATTTTTTAGTTGCTACTGAAAGGCTAGAAATTAGTCATAAAAGCAGGTTGAAGGATTGGGTGTGACTTTCCAGGCAGATGAAGTTGTAAGTACAAATCATGTAGGCATCAAACCCAGATGAGGTTTTGGAGTAGCATTAAGTATCCTTAGTGCATTAAGTAGCATTAAGTCTATCATTTTCATGTGAGAGAGTGAGAGAGGATTAAGCCAGAACTGGAAATAGCTCAATCATGGCACAGTTTACCCTGGAACTTTACCCTGGAGATGCTGCTTCTTAAAATAGTAACTGGATCCCACAGTTTGGAGTAATTGCTCTCTACTCAAACTTTTCTTTGCCATATATTTAGGGAGAGGAGAAAATAGGGAGTTGCTTCTCAGTTGGTAGGAAATTACAATCATGCAAGAAGAATTAGCTCTAGAGATCTGTTGTGCAGCATAATGCTTATAGTCACCAATATTGTATTATGTGCTTAAATATTTGTTTAGAGGGCAGATTTCATATTAAGTATTCTTATCACAGAAACAAACTAATTCACAAGGGACACAAGAAAATTTTTGAAGGTGATAGTTAAATCTTTTACTTTGATTGTAGTGATGGAGTTGCTCTTCTCGAGGAGTATCTTTGTGGTGTTCTCTGTATTTCCTGAATTTGAATGTTGGCCTGCCCTACTAGGTTGAGGGAGTTCTCCTGGATGATATCCTGAAGAGTGTTTTCCAACTTGGTTCCATTTTCCCCCTCACTTTCAGGCACCCCAATCGGACGTAGATTTGGTCTTTTTACATAATCCCATACTTCTTGCAGGCTTTGTTCATTTCTTTTTCTTCTTTTTTCTTTTGGTTTCTCTTCTCGCTTCATTTCATTCATTTGTTCCTCAATCGCTGATACTCTTTCTTCCAGTTGATCGAGTCGGTTACTGAAGCTTGTGCATTTGTCACGTATTTCTCGTGTCATGGTTTTCATCTCTGTCGTTTCATTTATGATCTTCTTTGCATTAATTATTCTAGCTATCAATTCTTCCACTCTTTTTTTCAAGATTTTTAGTTTCTTTGCGCTGGGTACATAATTCCTCCTTTAGCTCTGAGAAGTTTGATGGACTGAAGCCTTCTTCTCTCATCTCGTCAAAGTCATTCTCCATCCAGCTTTGATCCGTTGCTGGCGATGGGCTGCGCTCCTTTGCAGGGCGAGACGCGCTCTTATTTTTTGAATTTCCAGCTTTTCTGCCCTGCTTTTTCCCCATCTTTGTGGTTTTATCTGCCTCTGGTCTTTGATGATGGTGACGTACTGATGAGGTTTTGGTGTGGGTGTTCTTCCTGTTTGATGGTTTCACAGGTGTATGCATATGTCCAAACATATACAATCAATATGTGCAGATTTTTGTATGTCAATTATGCCTCAGTAAAGCTTTTTTTTTTTTTTTTTAAGAGTAGCTAACTGTACCTAAACTGCCTATGCACACAATATGGTTTATACTGATCACCTGATTTCCTTCAGGGTGTCTGGAATTTTCATACATGCCAGGAATTGGTTGCCTGTGTGATAAACTCCCAGTAAAAACTCTCAGCACTGAGTACAAGCTTTCTAGGTTGGCAACATGTCGTATTTGTTGTCACAGCTTGATGCTGGGGGAAACTATCTGTGTTCTCTGCAACTCCCCTGGGAGAGGATCCTGGGAAGCTTGCACCTGCTTTCCTCTGGAATTTATCCATCTGCCTTTAATTTTGCTGTTTTTGCTTTATATTCTTTCCTATCATATAATTAATCATAGTTGTAAGCACAATTTATGTTGAGTCCTGTGAGGCTTCCTAGAGAATCACTGAACCTTGTAGTGGGCTTGGGGACCTCAACACAGATATTCATTTTTAGAAACTCCCTCCACTTCTGGCAACACATTTTACAGGTTTTATTCCTGCTGTTCTGTCTTTCTTATTTTTTAAAAAAAATTATTTATTTATAGTTTTTTTCTTAAATTTTTATTTTATTTTTTCAACTTTTAGTTTGGAACCAGCGGGCATATATGTGGGTTTGTTACATGGGTATATTGTGTGATGCTGATGCTTGAGATATGACTGAATCCATCATCCAGTTAGTAATCATAGTATCCAATAAGTATTTTTTCAGCCTTTGCTCTACTTCCTCTCTTCATGCACTAATAGTCCCCAGTGTCTATTCTTCATAATTTTGTGTCCATGTGTTCCCAATGTTTAGCTCCCACTTATACGTGAGAACATACAGTATTTGGTTTTCTGTTTCTGCATTACTTCATTTAAGAAAATAGCCTCTAGCTGCATCCATAATGCTGCAGAGGACGTGATTTCATTCTTTTTTTAATGGCTGCATGGTATTCCATCAGTCCTCAATAGCAACTGCAATAAAAACAAAAAAATAAGTTGTGCCTAATTAAGCTGCAGAGCTTCTGCACAGCAAGAGAAAACATCAAAGCAGTACACAGAAAACCTACATAACAGGAGAAAATATGCAGAAACTATCCATCTGACAAAGGTCTAATATCTGGAATTTATAGGAACTTAAATCAACAAGAAAAAAAGAAATAACTCCATTTAAAAATTGACAAAGGGCATGAACAAACACTTCTAAAAAGAAGACATAAAAGAAGCCAATGAACATATGAAAAATGCTAATTATCACTAACCATCAGGAAATGCAAATCAAAACCACAATGAGATACCATCTCATACCAGTCAGAGTAGCTTCTGTTAAAAAGTAAAATAATAATAATAACAGTTGTTGTCAAGACTACGGAGAAAAGAGGAAATTTATACACTGTTGCTGGGAATATAAACTAGTCCAGCCACCATGGAGAACCATTTGAAAATTTCTCAAAGAACTAAGAGTTGAACTACCACTCAACCTAGCATCGTGTTACTGGGTATATACCCAAAGGAAAATAAATTGTTCTACCAAAAGGACATATGCATTCGTGTGTTCATCACAACACTATTCACAGTGTCAAAGATGTAAAATCAACCCAGTTGCCAATCAACAGCAGATTGGATAAAGAAAATATGATTCATATACACCATCTTAATTTATTTTTAGATGACTTTTTCTTTCCTCTCCTCTAAGTGTTAATGTACTGTGGATGTTCTGCTCCACTCACTCTATGGTCTTTCTTGGTGATACTTCATTCTGCATTGATGCCAATGATTTCCAAAATTTTCACTTTTCTCTAGTTCTATATTCTGAGTTCCAGATTATTACATTCAATTTTCAAAACACATGCCCAGTTCGGTGGGTCACAGATTTCCCAAATATAGAAATTACGACACTGTGCCATTATTTCCTTCTTACAAATCTTTCCTTCCAAGGCTTTCCCACTTTAGTAGTGGTACCACTTCCCACACCCAAACGATCTGCAAGTTCTACTGTTTCTATGTCTAAACACATTTTGAGTTCACCTACTTCTCTTCAATGCATAAGCACTACTCATTTCAAGGCACAGTCAAGACCTTAGCATACTTGTGTCTTTCCATTTCTAGTCTTGATCCATAGTCTGGTTGTATACTAAATTTTGTTTCCTTCAAATGTGTGTGTATGTTGAAGCCCTAATCCTCAGTATGACTGTATTTGGAGATAGTGCCTTTAGGACGTAGTTATGGTTAATGGGATCATAAGGATGAACCTCATCTTGATAAGAATGATATCTGATTTTGCTATCTTAGAGAACACCAATCAGGTGTTTTTGCTAGTCCCTGTGATAGCTCTTGAAGATACCATGGTATTGTCTTATAAGAAGAGAAAGAGACACTGGAGACACCTCTTTCTCTCTCTCTCTCTCCCTCTCTCTGTCTGTCTCTCTCTCTCTCTCCACCCCACTCATTGTATGCAAAACAAAAGGCCTTGTGAGAACGCAGTGAGAAGGTGTCCACCTGCAAGCCAGGAACAGGGTCCTCACAAGAACCCAATGTTTTAGTACCTTGGCCACTACTTTCTGTTTAAATTTTCAATGGTTTCTTCTTGCTGTTCAGATAAAATCCAAACTCATTGATACTGTCTACAAAGTCCCTGTCTAACCTGGTAAACCTTTAACTTCACCTTGAACCACTCTCTGTTTCCCTCTCCAACTACATCACAGTAGCTGTATTTATTTCCTTAAACATCTCAAGATGTTTTTCGCTTTTGGGTCTTCAAAGAGGTGTCCTTTTGCCTATAATCTTCTTCACTTATTAAATAGGGAATCCTTTCCTCATTTCTTGTTTCTCTCAGGTTTGTCAAAGATCAGATGGCTGTAGATGTGTGGTATTATTTCTGAGGACTCTGTTCTGTTCCATTGGTCTATATCTCTGTTGTGGTACCAGTACCATGTTGTTTTGGTTACTGTAGCCTTGTAGTATAGTTTGAAGTCAGGTAGCGTGACGCTTCCAGCTTTGCTGGAAAAATTGGCTAGCCATAAGTAGGAAGCTGAAACTGGATCCTTTCCTTACCCCTTATACGAAAATTAATTCAAGATAGATTAGAGACTTAAATGTTAGACCTAATACCATAAAAACCCTAGAAGAAAATCTAGGTAGTACCATTCAGGACATAGGCATGGGCAAGGACTTCATGTCTAAAACACCAAAAGCAATGGCAGCAAAAGCCAAAATTGACAAATGGGATATAATTAAACTAAAGAGCTTTTGCACAGTTAAAGAAACTACCATCAGAGTGAACAGGCAACCTACAGAATGGGAGAACATTTTTGCAACCTACTCATATGACAAAGGGCTAATATCCAGAATCTACAAAGAACTCAAGCAAATATACAAGAAAAAAACAAACAACCCCATCAAAAAGTGGGGAAAGGATATGAACAGACATTTCTCAAAAGAAGACATCCATACAGCCAACAGACACATGAAAAAATGCTCATCATCACTGGCCATCAGAGAAATGCAAATCAAAACCACAATGAGATACCGTCTCACACCAGTTAGAACGGCAATCATTAAGAAGTCAGGAAACAACAGGTGTTGGAGAGGATGTGGAGAAATAGGAACACTTTTACACTGTTGGTGGGATTGTAAACTAGTTCAACCATTATGGAAAACAGTATGGCGATTCCTCAAGGATCTAGAACTAGATGTACCATATGACCCAGCCATCCCACTACTGGGTATATACCCAAAGGATTATAAATTACTCTACTACAAAGACACATACACACGTATGTTTATTGCAGCACTATTCACAATAGCAAAGACTTGGAATCAACCCAAATGTCCATCTGTGACAGACTGGATTAAGGAAATATGGCACATATACACCATGGAATACTATGCAGCCATAAAAAAGGATGAGTTTGAGTCCTTTGTAGGGACATGGATGCAGCTGGAAACCATCGTTCTTAGCAAACTATCACAAGAAGAGAAAACCAAACACCGCATGTTCTCACTCATAGGTGGGAACTGAACAATGAGATCACTTGGACTCGGGAAGGGGAACATCACACACTGGGGCCTATCATGGGGAGGGGGGAGGAAGGAGGGATTGCATTGGGGAGTTATACCTGATATAAACGTTATGCACATGTACCCTAGAACTTAAAGTATAATAAAAAAAAAATCTTCTTCACAAGGCTTCTATCTTCCTACCCTTCATTTATCATCATAAATTATATTTCTCTACAGAAACCATTCACACCAGCTTATGTACATGAGTTAATTTCCATTATCTTCTATCGTTATATGAAAGTTGTTTCCTTTATTATACCAATAAGTCATATGACATATTTGTTTCTTTGCTTGTTTATTGTTCATTTCTCCACGTTCTCTATAAATTTCACAGGTTAGGAAGTGTGTCTAGTATTTTTCTCTAATCTAAAGCTAATTCCTACCTCAATGCCTGTCATGTAATAGAAGCTTAGTAAGTACTTGTTAAATAAGCAGATGGATATGTTGGTGGTTGGATACACAGCTATCTCAAAGAAACTTCAACCATAAAATCCAAATTCCTTAAAACAATTTACAAGGCCTTCCACAATCTGGCTCCTGGTAACCATATGACTCGCTGAGTGAGAAAACCTTGAAGTTGGAATATGATTCTCCTAATAGAACACTGGTCTGATCCTAGACATCAACAGTTTTAATATTTTTAGTACCTACTTATGATAGTTACTAGCTGGGTCCATCTTCCCCCAGTGTCTTCTTGCTGCATCAATACATGCAAACCATAATGGACATATTGGGGTTCCACCAGGGTCAGTGCTCCCCTTCTCTTCTTGTTCTTCACATACACTTTTCTTGCTCTGTAAAACACTCTCTAGAGCCACTTTTACTTGGCTGGTGTTAGTTGTCCCTACAGTCTTGGCTGAAACATCAATTTTGAAAGGAAAGTCTTCTCTTCCCCTAGATTAGTCAGGCTTCCTGCTACAACTTAACCTAGTTCCCTAAGCTTCTTCCTCATTAGTGTCTCCTCATATTGTCATTATTACTTGCCTGTCTTCCTTCCCGTTAGACTAGCAGTTCTATGACATTGTGGACTATTATTTGTGTTCCATGGTATCTTCAGAAGCTATCACAGTGACTAGCAATAAATAAATAAATAAATAAGCCTGGTAGGATTAAATTGGTGTTCTCTAAGGTAGCAAAGATCAGATTTCAACTCCAGGGCTTTCTGGCCCAAGCACCTCTGAACTGATGATTAATATTGAAGACTCTACTTACCAAATCAACTTTATAACTGACATGTTTTCATAACGGGCCTTTAAAAAAACATGTCACAATGTTCTGTGACAGAAGCAGGCTTTGTATTAAGGTATCTGACTTTCTATGCTTCACTCAGCCCCTCCCTAAACCTATGAATGCTTAAATGAGTAGAAAATATGATAATCCCCATTTTACTGAGTCTTTAATTTCTTGGCTTCTTTAACATGATTTAAATAAGCCTTGTGCTTTCTTAAGCAATCAGGCTTATGCATGCTCTGGAGTTTTGTGTAGCATCATAATGTTAAATAAGACTGATTGTTACCCTTGTCCAAGGAGAAGCACTTTAGGAGTAAACCAAAGATAGCACTGAGGCTGGCTAGCAGAGAGCAACAGTCAGAATTACAAGCAAAGAGGCAGAGACCTTGGTTCCTGGGTATTTGTGAACTAGCATAGCCATCAGATGATGAATTGGGTGAGTTGACCAAGTTGTGTGCATCAGACTATTTCCTGACCTGAGGTGTATTCTAAAACCTTTGAAGCTAAAACATTCCTCAACCTCTATCTGGGCTCTATCTTCCCCAACTTCCTTTCTCTCTACCTCTCCTGTGTGTCTTGGGACTGCCTTCCATGGCATATATACATCCTTTATTCCCCTCTAGCAACTCTGCCTTCATTTTCTGGCTAAATTCACTCATCTAATCTCTGTTTTTAAGCCTCATAATCTTAGGAGTGGTTGAGCCATATTTGTACTCTAACTAGAAGAGTGTTTTAGCTGGAAGTGTGTAAGTGTTCTCTTTTCCCCACAGCCTTGTCAGCATCTATTATTTATCTTCATAATAGGTCAAAGGTTGCAAGGGAGAACACCACCACTCAAAGCAACTTAAACACACTTGGGAGCATTTATTGGTTTAGGAAGCGAGAAATGATACCAAGGCTAAGATACAGATGCAAGAATGAAGGCCTCACTTCATAGGCTAACATGGAAATTCAAATCCTATTTTTGTTCTTCTTTTTATTTTTCTTTTATATTTTTTAAATAGATTTTTATTATTGTTATTATACTTTAAGTTCTAGGGTACATGTGCACAACGTGCAGGTTTGTTACATATGTATACATGTGGCATGTTGGTGTGCTGCACCCATTAACTCGTCATTTACATTAGGTATATCTCCTAGTGCTATCCCTCCCCTCTCCCACCACCCCACAACAGGCCCTGGTGTGTGATGTTCCCCACCTTCTGTCCAAGTGTTCTCATTGTTCAATTCCCACCTATGAGTGAGAACATGCGGTGTTTGGTTTTCTGTCCTTGCAATAGTTTGCTCAGAATGATGGTTTCCAGCTTCATCCATGTCCCTACAAACCACATGAACTCATCCTTTTTTATGGCTGCATAGTATTTCTTGGTGTCTATGTGCCACATTTTCTTAATCCAGTCTATCACTGGTGGACATCTGGGTTGGTTCCAAGTCTTCACTATTGTGAATAGTGCTGCAATAAACATATGTGTGCATGTGTCTTTATAGCAGCATGATTTATAATCCCTTGGATATATATGCAGTAATGGGATGGCTGGGTCAAATGGTATTTCTAGTTCTATATCCTCGAGGAATTGCCACACTGTCTTCCACAATGGTTGAACTAGTTTACAGTCCCACCAACAGTGTAAAAGTGTTCCTATTTCTCCACATCCTCTCCAGCACCTGTTGTTTCCTGACTTTTTAATGATCGTCATTCTAACTGGTGTGACATGGTATCTCATTGTGGTTTTGATTTGCACTTCTCTGGTGGCTAGTGATGATGAGCATTTTTTCATGTGTCTGCTGGCTGCATAAATGTCTTCTTTTGAGAAGTGTCTGTTCATATCCTTTGCCCACTTTTTGATGGGGTTGTTTGATTTTTTCTTGTAAATTTGTTTAAGTTCTTTGGAACAATGAGAACACTTAGACACAGGGTGGGGAACCTCACACACCAGAGACTGTTGTGGGGTCAGGGGAGGGGGCAGGGATAGTATTAGGAGATATACCTAATATAAATGATGAGTTAATGGGTCCAGCAACCAACATGGCACAGGTATATATATGTAACAAACCTGCACACTGTGCACATGTACCCTAGAACTTAAAGTATAATAATAATAATAAATAAAATAAAATAAAATCGATTTTGAAGATGTATTTCCTTCAACAGCTTGGCAGACACCCTTAATAGTTCAAGATTGATACCACCGGTTTAGCAATCCCAGTAAAAATATGACATCATTCTTTCAACATCTGCATAGCAAAAAACAAGCAAACCACAAACAAAAAAAAACACTAGTTAAAAAATTATGAACTTCTAAACCAAAAAGTGTCTGAGACTGATCTCAATTAATTAAGAAATTTACTTTGCCAAGTTTGGGAACATGTCTGGGAAAAAGAAACACAAATTATAGTAGGATTTGTGGCCTGTGCTGTTTTCAAAATAAGGTTTTAAGGACTTCAATATTTATTTATTTACTTATTCATTTCTTTTCTTTTAACTTTTATTTTAGGTTCAGGAGTAGATGTGCAGATTTATTATACAGGTAACTTATGTTATGGAGATTTGATGTATATACAGATGATTTCATCACACAGGTACCAAGCATGGTACCCCATAGGTATTTTTTCTGATCCTCTCCCTCTTCCCATACTCCACCCTCAAGTAGGACCCAGTGTCTCTTGGTACCCTTTTTATTTTCATGTATTTTCATTATCTAGCTCTCACTTATAAGTGAGAACAGGCACTATTTGGTTTTCTGTTCCTGAATTAGTTTGCTAAGGATAATGATCTCCGGGTCCATTCATGTTCCTGCAAAGGACATGATCTCATTTGCTCTTATTGCTGCATAGTATTCCAAGGTGCATATGTATCACATTCTCTATCCAGTTTACAATTGATGGGCATTTCAGTTGAATCCATATCTTTGCTATTGTGAAAAGTGCTACAGTGAACAAATGCATGTGTGTGTCTTTGTGGTAGAACAATTTGTATTCCTTTGGTTATATACCCAGTTATGGCTTTGCTGGGCAGAATGGTAGTTCTGTTTAAAGTTCTTTCAAAAATACTCCAACTACTTTCCACATTGGCTTAACTAATTTCCATTGCCACCAGCAGTGTATAAGTATCCCTTTTTCTCCACAACCTTGCCAAGATCTGTTAGTCTTTGACTTTTAGTAATGGCCATTCTGATTGATTAACTTTTCTCTTTGACATACTGAGTTTGGGGTCCCAAGATTTTATTTTCCTTTCGCAAGCTGAAAGACAACAAACAAAAAAGGTAATGTCTACCTCTTGGACTAATCACTTTCGTTCAGTGAGAGTGATATAATAATTACCCAGAATTGGAGTAGGTGGTCATTCCTATAGCCTGAGGGAAGTAGATTAAGTAAGGAGTGGTCTCTGGAGGAGCCAGGGAGATCAACAATGGTTATACCTGCAGATGTACTCTAAGTATAGTGAGATAGCGAAGAACTTGTGTTCCGACTTAACCAATAACTAGCAGAAAGGCTTACCTATCCTGTGTCTCAGGATATCCCTTTTCTTTCCCACTTAACAGATGTATTGTGATAATTAAATATAATGAGATAACAGAGAAATGCTTTGAAATCTTTTAGAATGCTGTACATAATTAGGGTGTTGATTTTTTCCAAGTTTTGTTTGCTGACGTTTAGCTTTTGATTGTTGTAGTTTTTTTCTTTACCAAGATAAAGACTGGCTGAGATGACTTCTGGGATCATTTTACATCTGAGAAATTTGAGTTTCAAAATAGGAAAATTTCTTCTGTGCTGTAACAGAAAGTTGCATCATAGATGTCAGTAAACCCCAGCAGTTCTGGAGAAGTATCACTCTTTACATGTCCCAGGGGAGGGCTGCAGTGCTTGCCACATGCCCCTGACTAGATAGTCTATTATATGGTGTCTTCTTTCTTTGTTTAAGTCACTCTGTCTTGAGTTTAAAAGGTTCTCTGTATCCTGGGGTCCTTAGTGTAATTGTAATAACCCAATGGATTCATCTTGCCTGCTGCCCAGAAAAGTCAATGTACTGAGAACAGAAAGTTTTTGCATAAAGAAAAGAGGTTAATTAACACAGGGCTAACCAAGAAGGAGGCAGAGTTTATTACTCTGTAGAGTAATAAACAAGTCAGCCTCTTTGAGAACTCAGAGACTAAGGATTTTAGGGATGATTTAGTGGGCATGGGATTAGGGAATGGGTGTTGCTGATTGGTTGTGGATAAAATCCCAGGGGTCTGGAAAATGTCCTTGTGCTCTTAGTCTGCCTCTGGGTGGCTGGGTGGGGTCATAGGGCCTATTGAGTCATGCATCATGAGTATAGGTGGAGTCAGCCAGTCCCCAGAATACAAAAGTCTGAAAAACATCTCAAAAAACCAATCTTAGGTTCTACAATAATGATGTTATCTATGGAACCAATTGGGGAAGTCACAAATCTTGTAACCTCCAGCAGACTGAATGATTATAGAAGGGCAAACTATGTTTTCATTTTAGCAGAATTCAGGTTCTTCTCATAATCCTAATCTTATAGTGGTTACTGTCTCTGAACAAGAAGGGGTCAGTTTTAGACCATGATTATTATCCTTTCTTCAAAGTTAAAGTATAAACTAAATTCCTTCCATGGTTAGCTGGACCTGTGCCCAGGAATGAGAAAGGACAGCCAGCCTATGAGGCTTGAAGCAAGATGGGGTCAGCCATACTAGACTTCTCTCACTATTTCTGCAAGGGCGGTTTTGTAATCACAAAGCAGACTAGGAATAGCACTCATTATTCCTCAGTTCCTTCTAAAGCAAGTGAGCCAAGACACCTACAGATACCAGATAACAAAAGCTGAAATCTGTGAGTCATAGCAGCCAGATGTAAAGTCAGAAAACAAAAGAGGTTGAAAGAACTTGTTCCAGAAGTTGATCTTCCTGCTCCTGTGCACTGCTTATTTTTACACAATGATCTTTTGCTTTGGCCCTAACTCATCTATCCACTCATCTATCTGCATTTGTTTGGTTCTTTAAGATTTGCAAGCAAGAGGCATAAAATGTTTCATTTGGTAAAACTGTTTTTTCAAAGATACTGAAAAATGTAGAGAGACAAAGCACTTCAATGTTTCATGTAGATAATGTTTTAGGCTTCTAATACTTCCAAAATATACGGCAGATATATGGCAAGTCTCATGGGAAACTGAAAAAATGCCTCAGGATTCTTCAAGGGTCACACTATATGTATACTTATTGCCTTCACTTTTTAGGTAGGAATTCATTTCCAGAAGAGTGGAACTGACAGGATGTTTAATCACCATGTAAATGCCAAGCAACCCTAATGGGTGGAATTTTACCACAAGTTATTTTTGGGGCAATTGGACTCCTATGTGCTTTTAGAGAACCTTTTTTCTTCAAGTGCTAATCTCTGACCTAGTGAGTTAACAAAGAGAAAAGTTTGGTATTACTCAATATATGAGCCACGGTTATTTCTGCAACTTCTTTCCTACAACAGAAGATGCCTTTATGACAGGAACACATGGCTTTGTTACCCAGTGTGTCACCCTGCATTTTCACTGCCATAAAGAATTGCCTAAGACTGGGAGTTTATGAAGAAAAGAGATTTAATTGACTGACAGTTCCACAGCCTTAACAGGAAGCATGACTGAGAGGCCTCAGGATACATACAATCATGTCAGGAGGTGAAAAAGAAGCAAGCACATTCTTCACAAGACGGCACGAGGGGTAGGGGAAGAACCACACTTTTAAACCATCAGATCTCCTGAGAACTTACTATCACAAAACTGCATGGGGAAAATCTGCTCCCATGATCTAATCACCTCCCACCAGGTCTCCCCTCTGATATATGAGTATTACAATTCCATCTGAAATTTGGGTTGGCACACAGAGCCAAATCATATCATTCCACCCCGGTCCCAGACCCTCCCAAATCTCATGTGCTTTTCACATTGCAAAATTCAATTATCCCTTCTCAACTGTCCCCCAAAGTCTTAACACATTCCAGTATTAACTCAAAAGTTCAAGACCAAAGTCTCATCTGAGTCAAGGCTTATCCCTTTTGCCTATGAGCCTGTAAAATCAAAAACAAGTTAATTACTTCCAAATTGAGTACAGGGATTGAGAAGGGATGGGGAGTACAGGGATTGGGCAAGTGCTCCCCTTGCAAATGGGAGAAATTGGCCAAAACAAAGGGGCCACAAGTCCCATGCAAGTCCAAAACCTAGCAGAGAAGTTATTAAATCTTAGAGCTCCAAAATAATTTTCTTTGGCTCCATGTCTCACATCCAAGACATGCTGATGCAAGGGGTGGGCTCCCAGCACCTTGGGCGGAAGCTCAACCCCTATGGCTCTGCAGAGTACAGCCCCATTGGCTGTTTTCATGCACTGTTGCTGAGTGCCTGAAGCTTTTCAGGGTGAACAGTGCCAGCTGTCAGTGGATCAACAATTCTGGAATCTAGAGAACAGTGACCTTCTTCTCACAACCCCAGTAGGTAGTGCTCCAGTGGGAACTCTGTGTGGGGGCTCCAGCCCCAAATTCCCCTTTGGCATTGCCCTAGCAGAGGTTCTGCGCCTGCAGCAGGTTTCTGCCTGGACATCCAGACATTTCCATACATCCTCTGAAATCTAGATGGAGGTTTCCAAACTCTTCCTTGTGCACACCCACTGGCCCAATACTACATGGAAGCTACCAAGGGTTGGGGCTTACACCCTCTGAAGCAATGGCCCAAACTGTACCTTGATTCCTTTTAGCCATGGTTGGTGCTTGAGTTGCTGAGATGCTGGATGCCATGTCCTGAGGCTACACAGAGCAGCAGGGCCCTGGGCCTGGCCTATGAAACTATTTTTCCCTCCTAGGCCTCCAGGCCTATGATGGAAGGGGCTGCTGTGAAGATCTCCGAAATGCCTTGGAGACATTTTTTCCATTGTCTTGACTTACCATTTGGCTCCTCATTACTTATACAAATTTCTACAGCCAGTGGCTTGAATTTCTCCCCAGAAAAATGGGTTTTTCTTTTCTGATCAGGATGGAAATTTTCCAAAGTTTCATGTTCTGCTTCCCTTTTTAATATAAATTCCAAATTCTGACCCTCTCTTGTGAACACATATGACTGTATGTTGTTAGTAACAGCCAGGTCATATCTTGAATGCTTTGCTGCTTAGAAATTTCTTCCACCAGACAGCCTAAATCATCTCTCTCAAGTTCTGTAGGGCAGGGGCAAAATGCTGCTAGTTTCTTTGCTAAAGCATAGCAAGAGTGACCAACTCCCAATAAGTTCCTCATCTCTGTCTGAGACCACCTCAGCCTGAATTTTGTGGTCCATATTGCTATCAGCATTTTGGTTAAAACCATTCAACAAGTGTCTAGGAAGTTCCAAACTCTCCCACATCTTCCTGTCTTCTGAGCCCTCCAAACTGATTCAACCTCTGCCTGTTACCCAGTTCCAAACTCATTTCTGCATTTTCAGGTATCTTTATAGCACTGCCCACTCTCCCAGCACCAATTTTCTGTATTAGTGTGTTTTCACACTGTTGTAAAGAACTACCTGAGGCTGGGTAATTTATGAAAAAAAGAGGTTTAATTGACTCAGTTCTGCATGCTTAACAGGAAGTATGACTGGAAGGCCTCAAGAAACTTACAATCATGGTGGACGGCAAAGGGTAAGCAAACACCTTCTTCACAAAGTATCAGGAGAGAGAATGTGTAAGGGAGGAGACGTGTCACACTTTTAAACCATCAGATTTCATGAGAACTCACTCATTGTCATGAAAACAGCATGCTAGAAATCCACCCCCATGATCCAGTCAACTCCCACCCAGACCCTCTCCTGACATGTGGGGATTACAATTCCACATGAGATTTGGGTGGGCTCACAGAGCCAAACTATATCTCCCAGTAAATATCCTTTCTGGATTCAGAAATCCAGACCTAATTTCAAAGGGAATAGACCCTAGAATTTATGCATGCAGTTCATTTATTCGTTGATTTACTTATTCACTCATTGAGTAGATATCAATTAAAGATGTCAGGTACTTATTTATACTGTGGAAAATAAAAGATAAATAAACTAAGGTTCTCATAACCAGAGAAACCTACAACCTCATAGAAAAGACAACTATGCAAATTGTCCTTGTAATTTTGCTAAGTATGCAATTCACAGATGTATGAATAAAATGTTATGGAAATGCACAGAGAGAAATAAGTTGAACTCCCTGGAGGTGTCTGTGGGTGTTGGAATACTCTAGTTATCTGTCTCCTGTAAGACTGCAAAAAGAGGAAGTAAAAAACTATTTGAAACTGTTGACTCAAAACTAAATCTTGAAATAATGAGGACAAAATTGTCTACAGTTTTAGATGAGTCTAGCAAGAGTGTATCCTGATATGTAATGATTAGAATGCTATTTATTTTATATCTAAGCTGAGAAATTTTGAGAGACAAAGGAAACTTCAAAATTACCCAGCAATAGCAAGCATCGGGCTGTCTTCCCCCAGGTGCAGATTTGAGGACAAGAATTTGAGTACAAGCCATTTATTTGGGAGACTATCCCAGGAAGCACAAGCATGAGAATGGGGAACTAAGGCAAGAAAAGGAGAGAACACCACAATTGTTATGTATCAAGTCAGTTACCACTGTGGGTAACAAGGACTCAATCCTGCTGAAAAACTCTGAAAATTGATCAAGAACATAACCCAGATATATCCCCAAGGAGATAAGAAACTGGGCTATTTATCCCTCAACTTCCATCTTTTATCATCTAAGGACCACTCTCAAGAGCATAAACAACTACACAATTCTGGCCTGCCATTCTTTCGAGCCTAGAGGAAGCCTTATAGAGAGAGTCACAAGTGCTTATGTTGGGGTGTCTTAGACATAGACTTGAATGTGAACACCCAATGTGTCATAGGTGGAAACCAACAACATCTGCTATAAGGTGTTTCCTAAGATGGTCCCAGGGAAACTAGGCCATATGCTCTTCCTACTAATTACCCCATGTATTAGGGCATCTCCTCTTGAGTTGAGTATAAATCTGAATAGGTCAAAACTGTTAAATTTTTAGGGAGGGATAAAAAAGCTTCTGCTGTTAAACTTCTACAAAGATCTTCTCCTATTATCTTACTCATACTATTCCACATCTATATAAAAGCTCACTGAATTGCTATGTTCCTCCATTCAATTACATTTGCTCCATCTGTACTTGCTTGTGAAAACTCTCTAATTACCAAGCACACATTTAATTAAGCACCTTTTTAATCAGTTAGCATGAAGTTGTGAAAGTCGTAAGTGTGAGAGTCAGTCATATGAGACGAATAGCCAAAACCATAATAAATCCACCTGTTCAAAATTGGCAGAATAAAATAAATGTGTAGAACTTTAAATATTCTGTGGACTCTATTCTACTTTACTGTTTTGCAAAATGGCTTTCGAGTCATCATTAACGCTCTCAGAAATTAATGAACACCAGATGGAATATGAAACAAACGCTGCCACATCCATCAGGAGGTGTTTCCTCAGAGTGAAATGAGGCAGAGCATGAAAAGTTTTACCTCCCCTAGTCTTGGTTCAATGAAGGAAAGAAGGTCCTTAGATACATTTTTACATATTTTGGAGGAAACCTGGATGCACACCTTCACTTCTATTATACCCAGATATGAAACATAACACTTTCCTCACACCATCTGTTTCTAATAAAAGATTCTATAACTTTATGTCAGATATCTTCAAGCAGCTTTTTTTCTCTCTCACTAGGTAGAAGGCATAATTTTGAGAATCTATAAAATGGATAAGAAAAGGAAGAATGCAGCTCATATGATCCTATGGAGCTAAATTATGAAAATAAATAAATTGGTAGTTACTCCATTGCTCTCTGCTTGGCAGGGTAAGTATAAATCTTAAATTAAAGAATATCATCAATCTTAGGACTTCCAAATAGTAAAAACAACAAATGTTCTGAGGTTCCCTATGCTCCTGAAAGACAGGGAACTAGGGCAAAACACAAGGAACTTCCACAGCGGGCTTATGGAAGATGAGATCATGTGGAATCAGGCAGTAAATTGAGATGCAATGGTTGTGTTCTGGGATGCAAAAGTGAGAAGATGATCTGTTCTTTGGACTTTTCTAAAACTTTCCTTGTAACAAGAATTCACAGAATGTTTGAGCTGAAACAGTGATTTGATTTAAAGTCCAGTATCTAGGGATGAGGCAACTGACACCCAGGAAAAACAACAACAACAAAAAAAACAACAAAAAAAAAATTTCTAGTGCCTTTCAAAGAGTTAATTACAGTGTCAAAACTGGGGTATAAAATTTCTGACCCAGCCAGCCACGGTGGCTCACACCAGTAATCTCAGCACTTTGGGGGACCAAGGCGGATGGATCATGAGGTCAGGAGATCAACACCGTCCCGGCTAACATGGTGAAAACCCATCTCTACAAAAAATAAAAAAAAATTAGCCTGGCATGGTGGCGGGTGCCTGTAGTCCCAGCTACTCGGGAGGCTGAGACAGGAGAATGGCTTGAACCCAGGAGATGGAGCTTGCAGTGAGCCAAGATTGCACCACTGCACTCCATCCCAGGCGACAGAGCAATACTCCATCTCAAAAAAAAAAAAAAAAAAAAGAAAAGAAAAAATTTCTGACCCAAAACTAATGTTTTTTCTCTCATACCATGTAGCCTCCAAGATGTGATATATAATGATACAAATTTAATCACTTTGAAGTTCTTGAATGTTTAGGGGCATTCCTCAAAACAAAAGGATTGGAACCTACTACATTTTCTAGAAGGTAAGCCATCTTTGAAGAGCAAACTAAAAGGTTTCACTCAAAAGAACATTTAACCTGTTTTAGTCTAAGCAGAGGTCTTTGGTTTTTCTAATGAATGCCTCTGCTTTTGGTTCTTTGTAATAATCAGCAAGAAGGAGGGCATTGATATCATTTAAAGTACATCACTCTACCTGACTGCAGGACCATCTTTCTGTCTTCTCTAGTAGTTAGGAAGTGTATAAATTTGGTTCCAAGTGACAGGTGAAAAAGGTCTAGCTACAACTTGAGACTTCATCAAAAACCTCCCTGTTCCTTCCAGCTATAGATCACTCAGCATTATCCCAGCAGCATATAAACTTTCTTCCAAAGAAAAAGGAACAAACACACAGTAAGAAAAGAAAGGGCAAGAGCAGAGAAAAAACTCAAAGGAATTGAAAGCAATAGATAAGTCCTCCTTTTGCAAAGCCTATATTGCCTGACCCCCACCTCAAACCTCATCCACACATAAATGACAAATGCCAGTATGCAGACTTAGGTGTGAGCTGCTGAAAATGCACAACCACTGGATTCCTTAAAACCTGACAACACAGATTAGCCTCAAAGAGTCTTATACAAAGAGTGCAAATTGAGCATAGAGAAAGAAGCTTCTTGAATGTATCAAAGATGAGGACTTGGGCATGCGTTCTCTAAAATTCATATCAGTATAAATTTTTTGAGCCCTAAAAAAAAACAGCAGAGCTTTAATCTTAAGGGAAAAGAGTTGACCATCCAATTACCCCTAGGTTTACAAACTTAAAGGTTAGCTGATCGACTCCTTGATTTTTAAGTTTGTTTCAGACCAGCATTTTTATTCTTTCTGCTAGGCTAGAAAGCTATCTGAACTGCCTTAAAATACTGTCTTGTATTTCTTTCTTTTCAAATGCACTCACAAAGTTGAATTTCTGAAATGTATCTATTTGTAAAATATCAGTTAATATCAGAGAGAAAATGTTAGGTTTTATGGTTTGGATGTCTCAGGAAAAAAATCAACGTATTATCTGACAACTAAATAAAGGAAACAATTTTTGCTTTTGACTTGTCCAAAACAGATATAAGCATCTGTATATATTTAGAAATTGTTTTTTAGAAGTACTTTTGTACTTCTAAAATTGTACTTTTAGAAGTACAATTTGTACTTTTGACTTGTATATATATAGATATAAGCATCTGTATATATTTATAAATTGTTTTTTAGAAGTTCATAGACTTGTGCTGGACCCCTATTGACTCTTCAATAGGAATGACACCATGTTCAAAGAGGCAGGAGAAGAGACATAGAACCAGCAAACAAGACATAGAGTTTATTGAGGAGACTTATACTACAGTGTAGCCCAGTGGTAATGGGCTGGATAGCAGAACCACTACGGTTTGTAAAAAACACACAGTTGATATAGCATTTTCTCTTAGCACCCTCCCCCTAGCACCCTCCACCTGGAAACCTTCACTTAACCCAAAACAAAAGGCCTTGATCCACTGTAGGGCCCACATGATGGGCCAGGGGTTCAGATGTTCCTCATCAATAAGGAATAAATCTCCAAGTTGTCTGCTTCCAGATTCCTTAGCTTGGACCTCTGAACACACATTCTTCTTAGATGATGGGGTCTTTAAATTATTGCTGTCAGGTGAGTCTGCCTGGAACTGGGTAACAGGAAGAGATTGGAAGAGTTTGGAGGACTCAGAATAAGACAGAAAGATGTGGGAAAGTTTGGAGCTTCCTAAAGACTTGTTGAATGATTTTGATTAAAAAAAAATTCCGGGCTAAGGTAGTCTTCAATGAGATGAGGAACTTATTGGGGACTGGAACAAAAATGATTCTTGCTCTGCTTTAGCAAAGAGACTGACGGTATTTTGTCTCTGCCCTAGAGATCTGTGGAACTTTGAACTTGAGAGACATGACTTAGTGCATCTAATGGAGGAAATTTCTAAGCAGCAAAGCATTCAAGATGTGACTTGAGTGCTCGTAAAAGCATTCAGCTTTATTCACTCACAAAGATAAGGCTTGGAATTGGAACTTATATTTGAAAGGGAAGCAGAGCATAAAAGTTTGGAAAATTTGCAGCCTGAACATGTGGTAGAAAAGAAAAACCCATTTCTGAGGAAAAATTCAAGCTGGCTGCAGAAATTTGCATAAGTAATGAGGGGCCAAATGTTAATTGCCAAGACAATGAGGAAATGTCTCCAGGGCATGTCAGAGACCTTCATGGCAGCCCCTCCCATGACAAGCTGGGAGGCCTACGAGGAAAAAATGGTTTTGTGTGTCATGCCCATGGTCTTGCTGCTGTGTGCAGTCTCAGGACTTGGTGCTCTGCATCCCAGCTGTGGCTAAAAGGGACCACAGTAGAGCTCAGGCCATTGCTTCAGAGGGTGTAGGCCCCAAGCCTTGGCAGCTTACTTGTGGTGTTGGACTTGTGGGTGCACAGAAGTCAAGAATTGAGGTTTGAGAACCTCTGCCTAGATTTCAGAGGACGTATAGAAACACCTAGATGTCCAGACATAAGTTTGCTGCAGGGGCAGAGCCCTCATGGAGAATCTCTGCTAGGACAGTCCAGAAGGGAAATGTGGAGTTGGAGCCTCGCACAGAGTCCCCACTGGGGCACTGCTCAGTGGAGCTGTGAGAAGAGGGTCACTGTCTTTCAGACCCCAGAATGATTAACAGACAGTTTGCACTATGCACTTGGAAAAGTCACAGACACTCAATGCCAGCCCATTAAAGCAGCCAGAAGGGGGGCTGTACCCTTCAAAGCCACAGTGGCAGAGCTGCCCAATACCAAAGGAGCCCACCTCTTTCATCAGCATGACCTGGATGTGAGACATGTAGTCAAAGGAGGTCATTTTGGAACTTTACGATTTTTACTGCCCCACTGGATTTTGGACTTGCATGGGCACCTTTGTTTTGGCCAGTGTCTTCCACTTGGAATGTGTATATTTACCAAATGCCTATACCCCACTGTATCTAGGAACTAACTCACTTTTGAATTTACAGGCTCATAGGCAGAAGGAACTTGCCTTGTTTCAGATGAGACTTTGGACTATGGACTTTCAAGTTAATGCTGAAATGAGTTAAGACTTTGAGGGACTGTTGGAAAGGCATGATTGGTTTTGAAATGTGAGGATATGAGATTTGGGAGGGCCAGGAGCAGAATCATATGGTTTGGCTGTGTCCCCACCCAAATCTCATTTTGAATTGTAGCTTCTTAACACTCTTATCATGGGGTGGAACCTGGTGGGAGATAATTGAATCATGGGGGCTGGTTTTTCCCATGCTGTTCTTGTGATAGTGAATAAGTCTCCTGAGATCTGATGGTTTTATAAAAGGCAGTTACCCTGTACACACTGTCTTGCCTGCTGCAATGTAAGATGTGCCTTTGCTCCTCTTTTGCCTTCTGCCATAATTCTGAGGCCTCCCCAGCCATGTGGAACTGTGAGTCCATTAAACCTCTTTTTCTTTATAAATTACCCAGTCTCAGGTATTTCTTCATAGCAGTATGCAGATGGACTAATACAGAAATATATGTCCTACTAAAACTTTTAAAAACACAAGTACTTAATTTTCTTTGTTGAACCTTTCAATTTGCTTATAATGTTTAACATAATATTTATTTCAAGTCACCAAATTAATGAAAAGATAAAGATGTGGACACACTTAGTTTGCTCAATGTTTGTTTAGGTATGCTAGTGGTTGTAACATTATTATTCATGTATTTTTAGACCTGGACATAAAATTTTTTAATTCCCCTAGTGTTTTTAATGTATAATCTAAAAAGAGAATGTTATATATATATAACACATATATATGTTATACACACATATAACACATATATGTTATACACACATATAACACATATATATGTTATACACACATATAACACATATATATGTTATACACACATATAACACATATATATGTTATACACACATATAAACATATATATGTTATACACACATATAACACATATGTGTTATACACACATATAACACATATGTGTTATACACACATATAACACATATGTGTTATACACACATATAACACATATGTGTTATACACACATATAACACATATATGTGTTATATATAACACATATATGTTATACACACATATACACATATATGTGTTATACACACATATAACACATATATATGTTATACACACATATAACACATATATGTTATACACACATATAACACATATATATGTTATACACACATATAACACATATATGTTATACACACATATAACACATATGTGTTATACACATATAACACATATGTGTTATACACACATATAACACATATATGTGTTATACACACATATAACACATATATGTGTTATACATATATATGTGTTATATGTATGTATAACATATATATGTGTTATATATAACACATATATGTGTTATATATAACATATAACACATATATGTGTTATATATAACATATAACATATATATAACATGTATATTATATATACACCCGTGTGTGTAAAATTTTTTGCCGACTTCTAATACAATCCACTGTAAGTTACTGTTAAAGTGTTTACTTTTCCAAGTTTTGAATGCTATTCTATATTTATAGCCAATGTGACTTAGTGTTGCAATTCAGAGCCAGGATTAGGGTAAAGGGAGTGAGGCCCTGGGGCTCAAAATTTAGGAGGCATTTGCTCCCAGGGCTGACACTGCACTTGTGGGACCCTCGGAGCAAATGTCTCCTTAAATTTCCCAGCCTAGCAATGTCACTAGCAGCTTCAGCCCCAAGTTACAAATTGTGCTCTATGCTCTTTACCAATAAATGGCCTACTGCACTATCCTGAGTGTTACTGTGTCACCTACCTGATATAGCCACTTTTCTTACTATCGATTTGT